>NW_027489951.1:0-18191 GCF_050948215.1 Halictus rubicundus | reverse complement strand
GTAGGTGTTTAAAAAAGGGTGGTTCCATTAAAAAAAGTCAAGGTGACCTTGATATCTCCAAAAAAATGACATAAAAACAAAATTTTTTTTTTGCATCGTGTCAGCCCCATTGTACCATTCAACTTTGTCCTTACCATATTTTACGTATCTTTAGAAACAACAAAGATATTTGAGGTGCTAACGTTTGGTGACTCACCCTGTATATACTATAATTGAACATTAATGAATAATATTGAACATTATTCCATGAATGGAGAATGAAAGAAGCAAAGGAATACTAAGGTATATTTTTACTGAGTTTAGGGTATAGAGAAAAGATTTGTCCAAGGAAAAGAACTCGAGTGTTTCGACCTTCTACAATATGTATATCAGGTTCTCCCCTTAACCCCCTCCCCTGTACTATCGAGTCAGACTCGTAATTCAGATTTTGAATTCCAGTCTTCGAACGCCTATAACGGAATTAATTTTATAAATTCGAACAAATCGTTTTGTAAACATGTTCAACGGCACTTACACTTTTAAAAAATGCAAGAAAATTGATTTCTTAAAAGTTCGATATCAGGATATCCTCTTAACCCCTTGTCTTATGATTACATGTACTACGGATCTTTATGCAAAATTAAAGTTTTGTACCTAAATTACAACAGATAAGTGTCCAATAGAAATTTATTTCCATTATTAACCCTTTGCACTCGAAGCCATTTTAACTCCGAAACGAAACATTTACAATGAAAAGTGAAGAAAATGGTGCGATTTACTCGTACAGTATTGAAATGTTTAATAATTTAAACATTTAATTTGTTTACAAATTTAATAATAATAATAATTAATAAATTTAATAATGTAAAAAATATTTTGAATAATGAGACAGCAATTTTTAGTGGCGCCTTGTAGCCGCCATTCGAGTGCTAAGGGTTAATCCATAGCCCTACATATCTTTTGAGGTGTCATCCGCCACCCGAATTGTTAAAGCGAAGCTATTAAGAACCACAAATTTCATTCCGAGATACAAAAATTCCAGATGTAATTGAATCTTTATTTACTTTGATTTCTCTTATTGGTTTGTTTTATTGTAATGTAAATTAAGATAATATTACTGTAGTCATGTAGTAGACTAGTTGTTCTAACTGCTAAAAAAAAATCCAAGCCGTATGATTTAATATTAAACAATTTATCGCCTGTTTAAAAGTGTCCGAATACTATTGCGAGTGACTGTATATCACATTTCAAAACGCTTAACCTATAACAACCTAACCATTTACAATCATATTCAGTATAAATATTGACGACTCTAAATCGGAATACAGTATTCACTCCGTAACTGTCATGAAGGCCTCTACCGTAACTGTCAAAATTTTATTCCCACCACGGTGGTAGGGGGGGGGGGGTCCTCGTTGGAACCAGTCAAGCGTTAAACACACTCGATGACGAAGCTAGCAGGGGAAAGAGTATCCGTGAGGCTAGCACTAATGCAAGCGAAGCAAAAGATTGCAACTTTCCTAAATTTTTATTTCTTTTATGAAACTTTTACCATCGTAATCGTTTCGTTTTTCTAATTAAAGTGACACTATAAACTGTTACGTGACTAATCCGGTACTGGCAGAGAGTGAGGGTAACTGTATTCTCCTCAATTCGAGTAAATTTCTCTGGTCTCGTGACATCAACGGTACCGCTCTGAAGGGTTCGAGAGTGAAACGTTCCGTGCGTCATTAAAATCGGAAGTCGCAAGTCGAACAAAGAACTCGTTACAGAACCGGGTACAATCTAGTGGATAAAAATGATAGCACTCGTCCAATTCACGGAAGGGATAAGTAACAGATCCGGGATTGGTGGAACAGGGATCAGGCCCCGTCGGTGCTGCAGCAAATCGTGAGAAAGGGGTGAGTTTATTTTCACGAGGCCTGCAATATAACTTCGAGACTGGCGGTGTATCTCGAGCATTAAGGAAGCATTCGCCGTAGAAGTTTATCGCGTCCTGGGTTCGATTTTTCGGTCTCTTCAAGCATGTCGGTTCGACGCAGTTCTAGATTGCGAGCGGCTCGTGAACGGAATAAGAAGTAGACACGATATTTCTTCTGTTTAGCCAGTTTTTTACCCGTGGAAACTTACTCTCGATTCACGTCCACTACAATAAAAGTTCGTCGCCGGACACCGACGAAATTGAGGTTAACGTTTCCGTCTGAAAAGACGCTTTTGTCTGCTCGATGAACATTTATAGAAAGTGAAAACCATAAATGCGAATGACGGGACAACGAGGGAGGAGGGAAGTGGAAATATCTTTCTTTAACCTCGTTCTTTTCAAGTTTTCTCCAGTTGCTTTCAAAGGTTGGGTTGTGCGTGAAATAATAAACGCAGTCAGATAAATGAAACGACGTTTATAACCGGTCAGGTGCTGTTCTCTACTTTCTGACCATTCATAAGATTCACCGAACAATATTTTTTCCTGTTAGATCGAGAATTACAAAAATCGCTATATATTGTATTTCTATTTATTGCCAGCGTTAGCTACTTATTTATTACGACATTAGTAACAGTAGATAACTAACAGTACCTAACAAATAGAATTAGGAAATACTTCCCTAATTTTTATTTTTTAGTTTGCTCAATTTTTATTTTTCATAAAACGCTGACAATATTGAAATTCAATATTTACATTTGCAGACAGATTACTTATATTTAATTTAATAATAAACTCTGTGCTTTTTCATACATTCCATTTCCTCGTCCATTGCTCTCTTCCAGTTTGACCATTGATCTAAATTTCTTGCCTCTTCTACATTCTTTGGTATTTCTATATCTGTTACAGACATTGCTGAATTTTTACTCCTAATTCTTAATGACTTTACATTTTCTCCTTTGGCTCTCTGCTCTTGTTTTTCTCTCTCCAGACCCCTAGTTGATCCCTTAGGTCTTTCTCTGTTTCGTGACATTTCATCCCTTATTTCTTCTATTCTTTCGTTATTTTCATCGCTGCCTTCTTCAGTTCCTGTTCCATTCGCATCATTTAGATTTTCTAATTCTCTTGCATTGTTTTCTTCTCTTGTGTCATTACTTGTGTCATTCTCTTGTGTTTTACGCGGTCGCGCACTTAATGTGAACTTATGTATTTTAGCGGTGAACAATAAATGTGGCTGGAATAACCTGTGGGTTGAATTAAACTTTAAGAAACTAATTCTCGGTCGCACGTGGTTGCGCTACAGCGGAAGACGGAACGAGAGCGAGACGAACGCGTAACGAACCGACGTTCGTCTTGCCTAGTCAGGGGGGAGGGGACCACCGGCCTAATTATTTGGCACGCGTATGTGCTCTCGCACGGTAATCGCGAATTACGACGTCGCGGTCGCGGCCGAGTCGACAAATCGCGTCATCACGTTCGCGACGGCTGATCCGCGAAATCGGCGCGATATTCAAATCTGAACACTATCAATTTTCACCTTAAAAGTCTGTAAACTTCTCAACCGACAGTAAATTTGAATTTAAATCTGGAACGCGTAATACATTAGATAATCTTTACATTTGTTTGGTCTATCACTACCGTCTCCTATCCGTTTTGAAACTATTTTTCTCTCCCCTTTGTCTGCTATAATTATTTGCCTATTGTCACATTCTAATTTGTCAAACATACTGGCCTCGTTCAGCATATGGCTTGTCAAGCCAGAATCCAAGAGCCATTCAACATGTGTCTTGCTACAGTCTATATCTCTTTTCTTATCGCTACACTTTTCATTATTTAGATCCACGTACTCACTCTCGTATACACTCTGTCGCTCACACTGTCTTATACTCATCATAGTTTCATTTGTTCTTGTCGCTGTCTCTCTTCTAGTATAGTCTCACCCTCCTTTAGTGTTCCCATGGTGATTTCCTCTATATTCTCTTCATCTTCTTTGTATATTTGGTTTCGGTTTTCTACACTCCGCAGCAATATGTCCCATTTCATTGCAGTTAAAGCATTTTTGCCGTGCTTGACACTGATCTGCGAAGTGGCCTCGTTTTCCACAGTTAAAACATTTAATGTCACCTTTTATGTTCTCTCGTACTCTTCGGACACTCTCTTTGTCCCAGACAGTCCTTTCACCTCTCTTCCTTTCTCTGCGTATTTCCTCTTGTTTGAGAGCATGTCTTATATCATTTATCGATACATTTGATTGACTTTCCAAAATTCGGATGTTCGATTCAAATTCAGCTCTCAGACCCTTTAACAAAAACATTTTTAACTCATAATCCTCGATATCCTTACCCAATTGCCTGCATTTATTTCTCATTCCCTCCGCTCGATTTATGTAGTCGTCCATGTGTTCCCCTCTTTTCATTTTTAAGTTAGTCAATTCGCTTAGAGATTTCGTCTTTAATTGTTCCGTCTCAGCCGTCATATTGAATTTTACCAAATTCCACAAATTCTCAACGTTTCTTTCATGGTTATATTTCTTCAACTGAGCCTCACTCATGGTGTTCAACATAATTATACCACTCGTTCCATATGCGGAATTTCTCGTGATAATTGGCATCCTCCGGTTCCGGGTTTTCCGGTGCCTTTACACCCATTGTCTTCTTCCAGAGTTTCTTTGACCTTAATATTCCCTCGATCTTTTCCCGCCACACACACACGCGCGCACACGCGCACACGCGCACACGCACGCACACACGCACACACACACACACACAATTATGATACGTTTTTCTGTGATTGGTTTTATGAATTGGGACTAAAATAGTAGTATCGTACATCATTAACTGAAGTTCCGATTCTAATAGGGCATCCTTATTTCAGTTGGTAATTAAGATATGTCTTTGGTGGGGTGAACGAACAACTTCTAAAACCCAGATTAATTCGAAACGTCCAAACTCTGGTGGAGAATGGACAGGGAAGGCGGCGGCGTTATTTTCCAGGACGAAGGTGGAGATTGCGTTTAATGTATTCCCCAGGGTATACAAGTTCTTCGTCCTCGCAGCCGCAGCCATCGTCGAGGACAAAGTTGTCGTCCCACCATGGCAGCGGGCCGTTGCACCGTAACAATCGCTATTGCCATGTTAATGACTGCAAGCTTACGGTGCCGGCTTCACATTGCCTCGTTCAGCTTCTTCATCGCTGGCTGCGTAGAAGTTTACCACGTTATCCGCACTTTTTCTGAATACCTGAGGGAGCTAGAGGTGGAGTTAGACTAGTTTGAATGCAAATTTCGATGAAGAAAGATGGCACTTTTGAAGCTGACCGGAAATTTTTGTCTCGCAATCGCGCCGGATATTTCGTTCTAGGTCGCCACGAATATTGACCCTATAAGTGTCCGTACAATTAGAGAAAAGTAGTTCGATATGGAATACCATTTTGATTTTCTAATGTCAATTCTTTCAAAATCAGTCAAAAGAAGTAAGAATTTTTGTGGTTCCAGTTTTTATCATTCTACTACGTGAATAACTTTTAATATAGATTCGCTGTAAAACAAGACATATTTTCATAGAAAACACACAAAAACAATTCTAGTCTTTTCATCGACTAAGATTTCGGTTATGAAGTCATGATTTCCAGTCATGGAAATCCATATCTTGGTTTAAAGCAATAATAAATAAATAAATAAATATATAGTTTTCTCGAATCAGTTTTCAGCATCAGCCATATTTTCTTCGCCCTCTACTATTCATTTTGGGCGTCATTTTCTCATGCTAGAAGGCAACCTGATACCTAACAAAATAACCTACAAGAGAAAAATTTTAATTCAAATATTTCTTAATTCAACCACCACTGAGTGTCCATATTTGAAATCTCACGAAGTTAAAAACGCGATGTCCTGAGAAAAATATTCTTTCCTTTAAAAAAGGAAAACTACCAGAAAACCGTCGCTTAAAGATACTTATATTCATATACCAGCAATAAACAGAAAAAAGTAATTACAGTAAGCACGGTAAAATAGTATTAAATTCGAGAAATACGTCAAAATATACTTTTAACGGCTTCGGAGAAGTGGCAAAATGAAACGTTGCTGTCACGTCACTAATGTTGGTTTGACTTAAGCATTTCAATATATATGAAATATTCTGTAGTCGATTGACAAACGTTCATTTGTATGATTCTTACAAATAGCAATATTCCAGATTGGTTGTACTACTCCATGTTCGGTCACTTGTTTCTATTAGTACGATGTCTCGTTAGTACTCTGCTGTCCGATATTCAATAAACTAATATTGAACTGAACAATGATGGTGAGATTATCTATCTTCCACGAATTTCGAAACACGCAGGAATTATCGGCAATTAAACAGCTGACAAACCTGCCACTAAAACTAACCTTGAGTGAAGAACAGTTTAGGATAAACGTGCAAAATGCCAAGACAGTAAGACAATGATTTGATTCCTTTAAATTCACAAGGATCAACAGTGATCAAGTAAAATTACGTAACGTTACGAAAATCAATTATCAGGAGGAACCTAAACTCACAATTTTGGATTAGGAGAGCCTTTGTTTCTTGTGGTGTAACGCTAACGATTGAACACATAGTGACACACATACTTAACCATACACGCTTTAAATCAGAAGAACTTTTTTGTAATTGCACTTCAAGTTTTTTGCAAAGTTAGAAGGATTCGTTTAAAAGTTTAAGACATGTCTATCTGAATCTGTAGCTAACATTTAAAAAATATGTTTTGTAGATTCATATAAACTATGTATTGGGTTGGTGCGAAAATAATTGCGAATTTCAGCAGTTTAAGTTTTATCAATTGCAAGAGTCTGGTGCCAAGCAGAAATTTCGTTCCTTTTTTGATAACTTCAGAAAGCTGATAACAATATTTGAAAAGTGAAATGAAAATTAAATTCATTCAATCTTTGTATTCTTTCGAGTTGCACCTACCCACCTTTCCCATAAACGCATAAAATCCGCTGTCTACTTCGTGACTATTTGGCGACTAGTGTAGGAACTGTAAATAGTGTAGGGCATTTCTTTTACATACATGTAAGTACTTCGTACACACACAGTTAATAATTATAATTACAGTAGATTTAAAAATAAATTGTTCATTTACGTTTTTATTCTGTATTTGATTAAAAACATATAAATATCATAATAAAAAGTTCACCTTTTACAAACACAAATTTATTTTATCACAATACCTTTTCAACCTTTTTTTTTTTTAATTAACAAAGAACAAAATTTATTTCGAGGAGCACAAACTATATCACTTACCGTTCACATTAATCACCATATTTTTTTCAAACCTATAGACATAATTCGATTTTTCGTTCCCGTATCATTTCTGTGGCAGAAATAAAATACAAGTTCTACATTTTTGTGGATCTCGGTGATAAATTCGAATGAAAAAAATTAATTTATACAATTATAAATGCTCTTGTTTTAGCAATAATTGTCAATTAAAGTTTTATTATTTTTAAGGATGTGTTCTTTTTTTAAAACTCGAATAATGTCCCAATAAACAATCTGCTCTTGATTTGCTATGAATTTGCCACGAAAATTTGTCTACAAATTGCGATCCATCTGGTTCGGCATGTGGTTCGAATTTGAGTGCAAAGTTTCAGGCGGAATTCGATGGCAAATCCAAGGCAAAGCGAGGGCAGACTAGTGTAGAGGGCAGGTCGGTCGCACAAAGAGCGAACCTAACCTTGCTCTTAGAGTAAACATAGGGTAAAATCTAAATAAACCTTGTTGTAGGAGGTAACTAAACTATTGAAAATACACGAAACATAAAATTATACAATTTAGAAGTTTAAATAAAATTCCGTTCCCCCTTCTACAGCAAGGTTTAAGTCCGCTCTGAATATGCCCGACCTGCCCTCTACACGAGGGCCCTCTGTCCTCATTTTGCCTTCAATTTGGCCTCGAATGCAAACTTTGACCTCAAACTGCGGCGGTCATCCGTATCGGTATAGCACCCCATTTGTCAACAAGTTTTGGTCGGCAAATTCCCAGCAAATAGGGACCAAATTCTGCTCCAAGCATGGTCTTGGCACCAAAATGACCGCCTTTTGCTCGCAAAGTACAATTACAAACATTGATTAAAATTTGCTCGAAGCGAATTTGGTTGACTGGGGTGTATACAGAGAAAAGAAGTTTACTTTTACTGTGCTATTATTAAATCAGATTATCGAAAAATATCTCGAAGAGGAAATAAAGCAGAATATTAACTCCAAATTCAAGAACAAAGATCGCAATTATTTTTGCACCAACCCAATACGCATGCTGTAAATTTCATAGAAATTGTTTAATGTTGTAATTGGTTAGAAACGATTAAAACTGGTGAAAATCACAATTTTTCATGATTTTTAATCGTCTATAAACCATACACCAATGTGTCTAATAAATGAAACATACTTTCGTGTACTGTAGAAATAGAAATTGTTTAATTATAACTCTTGGGAATTAAATTGAGTCTAAATTAAACTTAAACTCTCATAGAATATATTCAAATGTTTCTAATGATTTACTGTCAAATCCGCCTCGACCCAAACACTAACATGAGTATTTTCACTTGCTATAATCGGTGTTTTAGAACAATAAACAGTATTCGAAATATATTGTGTAGCTGGGAGAAAGGGATTGAGTTTAGCATGCAATATAATTTATAGTACCTACGACATACTAGACTATGTAACTACTTTTCTCTATGCAGTAGTACTTGGGATATGCTCTTCGATTATCATCTTCACATTTTAATTCATTTCAAGAGAGCGGCGCAAGCTTTGACTAGATAGGTATGCGATCCCATCGAGACACCCCGTCGCAACAAGTTGCAGACAGGTCAGTTTCCGTGGTTTTAGGGTTAAGTCTCACCAGTACCTTTTACTCATTAGTAGACTGCGGAGATCTTTCTACAAATTCTAGCGTCTAAGGGCATTCCCTCTGGCAACGTCGTTTGAAGGTAAATTCTTTATATGTTCTTGCACTTTTATGTTCTTAAAATACAACTTGTGTTCAAAAATTTCGTGGGCAGCGCGTATGAAACGTAAAAGATGGTACTTCTGGAACTGAGGGGGGTCTGGACAGGGGATTATCTATGTATAAACTATGGATCCACCCAATGTTGTCAGTGCTAAAAATGATAATAAACTAAGCAATAATGCCACCAATGCAAAAAATTCGTGAAGTTTGGTAAAAAAAATGGCATTCAAAACCCTTGGCCCCTTGAATGTTTTTTGAAGAATTTCGAAATATACTATTTCACTGTTTCCAACTCGTTCGAAAGATTAAGAAAAAACAAAGTATGTCTACGCAGTTCATGTATCTTGATTTCGTATAAAAACAGACACAGTCTACTAATCACAGCTGCCCATGTTTCGTGGATCAACAATCGAATAGCAAACAGAGTCGAGCCCGGTTGATGACATGAACGCAGGAGAACACGGAAGACACAACGAACCGAGTGGTAGGTAATTAAAGATGATAATACCAAGATGCGTGAAACTGAAAGAAGAAGAAAGCAGAACAGGCAGGGTGAAAGAGGGGAGACTTTGAGAGCAACAGTACTACCGGAAGTTCCGTAGATACGGCACTGCCGGAAATATCGTCAGAATATGCTAAAAGCCGACCAGGCCACCCTCGCGGTCTTAGCATAACAACGGGCTGCCATGCGGCGCAAAACTTCTGAATATGCAAAGGATACCCAGGGCCTGGAATTAAAACAAGAGCTACCTCGGTTCTCGTTTGTTCTATTTCTCCCCGTCTACTGAACACGCCGTCTAGCGAAACGTCGAAACATATCGACGGAATACCTCTTTGGTGCTACTTGCCACCTTGCTCAATTGCAATTTTCAGGGCGCGACCGAGTGCCTACTAGAGTTCAAGCTACTTCGAATCTGTTCGCCTCGATTGGACACACAATAACCCTTAATCGAATATTAAGGGAGCCGGCAGGGATTTGGCCTTGACTGTCACGCCAATCCTCGAACGGTCCTCGAACTGATTGTGGAATGGTTAAAATTTTCTCTGTGGAACTACGTCGCATCTACAACGTATCGTTAAAAAAGAATATATGAAATGCCGACTTGAGTAGTAGCGGAAGAGAGAAACGAAAATTGAAAGGGGTACTATTCCCTTATACTACGTTATTTGAGAAATAATACAATAGAAATAAATGTTAAGTACAGAAATCATTTTCTAAATTGATCTTTCATATCAACAATATTATAGAGTCGTTATGAAGTATGTTATGGAGTTATGGAATATGTTAACGGAAATGCATAATTCACCAACTTCAGGAAAATCATTTGCAACATATTGTAATTTTGTATCAAACGTATTAGATCACTAAATTACAAAACTTAAAAGTATGAAACATTGTGGATGCAGATCGTATTCAGAGCTCGTTATCGTACATTTTCAAATCGTGACGTATTTTTAATTATAATGAGCTACAAATAAATGGAAATGGAGGGGACAACATTTTCTTCTCGACCGAATTCTCCCAACAAACAGCGGTTCCTGATGACAGGCTTATTGTTTATGGATTTATGCTGTTGTTCTTGGATAAATACCTTTAAAAAAGACGGGGTGAGGCAGCACACCGTCTGCGCGAAACGGTTCTGGGAAACACGGTGGATTACATGGCTAAGTTTTTGCGGAGAAAACTGTTGAAAGAAATACAGAGTCCAAATCGACGGTCAACTTTGTATTTGCTGGTACAATGAATGTGCAAGACTGTCTGACTGTCCGACTGTCTTTGTGAAGCATGTTGCTGCAATATTACATGGAATTATGGCACGTTCATTTTTACGAGATAATATAGGCTTGAGCTGTTACATTCGGGCACAAGATTTATGGTAATTTTAGAAGTTTCAGACTTTATCGCGCTATTTTCATGCAGAAAATCCAAAATAAAATAAATTGTGACCTACTATATCAAAAGTTTCAATAGATTAATATTAATTTAAAACTGTAATAAAATAAGATTGTCATTTACATATACCGGCGTTATTTTAATTTCTTAATCTTACGATTTTTATTTAACAATAAAGCAGTAGAAGCGTATTACGAAAGACATTTTGTTTTTAAAGTGCTTAAGGTTGTCAATTTCATTTTCTCAACTTAAAATTGAGATCCGACATACTACATATGTATATATCAGATTCAATGTTTTCTTGATTTTAATACGTCAGATGTATTTTACGGCATCAATATTTGATGTTGTATTAAAATATTTATAGGCTCCAATTTTTTAAATAAAATCCGGTATTTTTTTTAAGAAGTCCTTTTTTGTACTGATGAACGTGCATTATTGTGGTTCAATATCATTTATAAAATTTTGCATTTTAATGCATGATCTTCATGGGAAAGAAGCAAATGTCAAGAAAGGAAAAAATTTTTAACGCTTTATTCTTCAAACTCTGTTGTATTCGAGTCTCAAAGTGTTTTCATGTGGAACGTGAACTAACTTTCCCTACAAGAGGCGTATCGCATTAATCAAAGGCAACTATTCTCGCTATCTTGTCTCGTGTCGACATCGTTCAACCCCCTTGCAATCTTTCTACCGAGCAATTCTCACCCGTTCTATCGTCTCTTTTAAAGTGTTTGTTTGCTTAGAATTGTTATTTTCATGAACTGTTCTATCGCGGTTACACTTGTCGAATATAAACCCTTCCATCGCCCTGTTCCACTAGAAATAGGATAACAATAAATTCATTTCTTTATTTACCTACTTTGTTTTGCAATTTTGCCCTAAACACATACATTTGCTATTACCGTAATATACTACTTCAGAAAAGTAAAGGATCACTACATTGTAATTAATAACGAATGGGTGAAGAATCTAGGAGTATTATTCTATTATTTTCGACTTATTAAAGCCATTAAGATGAAACTTTGCATATAACTAGAGTAAGTTATGCCTCATACAACCCTATTTTTTGACGTGCTACTTCTCGTATTAAAGGGGTGAAATCAGACCTTAACAAAATTTCGATATTTTTTTCGTGAAGCATCTCAAGAACAACAAGTGATATTAAAAATAGTTGAAACGAAAGTTGTATAGTATTATTGTGTTTACCTCCGAGCACCCTCCTTCCATATCTGTTAACGATTTTTGTAATACAATCTTTTTATGTGGTTATATAAATATAATGATCAAATTGAAAGTCTATTTCGACAACAGTACTTAAGAAAACATTTATTTTCAGTTTGTGCACATGAAAATTATCAATATCAAATTTATTTATAACATTGCAACAATATTCACATATTAGTGTATGAGAGTAAAGTTCGAAGGAGCTACAAAGAACATTATAAAAATTACACCGACAGGTGTAATTTTATGCTGCAACATTTAGTTAATTTTCTACGCAGTCATGAATACATTATTGCCGCAGACATAATTTTAGGGTACCAGAGTTATCACCTCGTGAAAACACAAGATAGCATAAAATGTTACTATTATTTCTTCCATCAAGATGAGTATGTGTAGGCGCAGAGTGCGGATTTTTTCACGCGTGAATTATCCATGAAAAAGAAAAGTAGAGAAGAAAAAAGAATATGGTTCCCTTCTGTATAGTGACAATAAATCGATTTAATTTCGATACCTTTGTTCCCTTTTAGATAGCGAGTTCTTCAACTCGATTAATCTAAAAAATAATTAGCAATTTTGAAATGGTAAAGATGTTATTTGGATTTGTACTTTGCATCTGATTTCTACAGTACGAATTTTTATGCAAAATAGAAATTGTTTGCCACATAGAATGTTCTTTTCTCTTCAGTTATTTCAATCAGTTGACAATAGTATACGATGTAAATATATTATTTTAATCTTCCCATTGTTTTAAATTCCACCTACCCATTTTTATCTTGAATGCATAAATTCCGTATTTTGCTTATATCTTACACTTAATTGAAACAATATTTAGAAGAAAAAATATACATATATTTATATGTATACATATTTATTATACATATATTTATTGTGTTCGTAGCATATATTTTAAAACATGAGCGAGTGGACGAATAATTGATTAGAAAAAGATAATACGTAACATAATCGCACTCTCATATTATAACTGTAAACACGTACACAGATGTAACGTTAAATACTTTATAAACTAAATATTCATAATAACGAACTTAAATATTATAGTATAATTATTTTCTATATATATTCGTACGCATATATAACATTTACATAGCTTTAATTCTTATAAAATTATGTTTGTCATCATATTTTACTCGAAGTGTGTAATGCCATGGTTTGACAACATGTGCAATAAACACTTTAGTTAGAAGTACAATGTTATCATATAATATTTAATTTTCTTTTTAATCAATTTTATTTGTAGATCGCATAAACATCAAGTGATTATTGGGGATTTCTTTTTATGTGCATGTATTAATTGGGTTTTTACATTAAAATTAATTATGTTTCTTGTAAATTACCATTTTTTATTTATATGTTAAATTCTAACAGCAACTGAACTTCATAAGTAAACTGCAGATTATATGCATTTATGGAAAGAAAGAGTTGGTGGAATTTAAAACAGCATAAAAATTAAGAGTTTAAGAATTTCGATATATTATTAACGATATAAAGGATTACAATCAATCTATTATAAAATCGTTGATTGTAAGTGTTTTTATTTAATCATAGTTATCTGTATTTGTAATCGAAGGAACCGAAGGCATTTACAGTGGATCCAAAATTAATTTAATTACTAAATTTCTGATTTGCGAAAAGTCGTCGACATTTAAACTGTGATAATTCTGTTAAGTAAAATAGAACAACAATAAACCTAGCCTCATATCTTAGCTTGATATTTCTCTGCGTGAGTAGGTAATGTGTATGCATGTAATGCATGAAAATCAATTATTGTTTTTATTGCGGCGAAATAAATTATGTATGAGAATTATTACTTTTATTGTAAACGAGAAATATATATTCAATAAAAACAAGAGGAGTGAATGTGTGGATATGCGTGATTAGCGAGTGAAAGAAAAATATATGAAGTGAATTTGGTTGTGTGGAAGAAGAAATCTGTGTGCATGAGCGAGCGTTTAATTATATCGAGTGAAATACATTTCTCCGGATTTTTCTTCGATAAGGAAGGTTGTAGCGCCGCTAGACGTTTAGTAGCAAACTATCAATATTTCTTTCGGAGTAAACAAAAACGAATCGGTGGGAGGAAACGGGGGAGAGTTAAAGTGAAGCACAATATAAAGAAATGTTCTTCCTCTCGTAATGCGGACCCCAATGGCAGGATATAGAAAAACCGTGCAGGTCGTCCGAGGCTCCGCGAGCCACGTATACGTACGTTCCATGAGACAAGAAAAATTAGGGGAGATATATTTTCAGATGTTCGTTTCACCTATTCAATCTACAATTTATGAAGCATGGCTGTCGGAAGAAGAAGCGTAATCGGAAAGTTGCCCCTGTCGGTAATGTCATGAAGGAAGCAAGGGAATCTGCGAGACGGAGATTCGAAGGGAAGAGAACGAGATTAAAAAATATATCCTGCGAGGGCTACAATTCCAGAAGCGATCGATCATTCGTGTCAGGGGTGAATCACGAGAAACGGAACAACTGAATGTCTCTGTTGGGATTGTAGAGTGGAGAAAACTTGTACCGTTCAAAAAGACAAATGAGAATATAAGATTTGTTTGGCGCCCGTCTGCTCGACATCATCCTCAGAGTTATTTTAACTTATTCGCCGTGGAAGCCGAGTTTACTCGTCGTTCGTGTTCCCAATCGCCTTTCAGTAATTTACAATTTTTTTCATAACCCATTTGTATTATAAAGGCTGGTACGTACGAAGACTTTGCCTACCTAACTCTCTTACTCCCTTCTTGGAACCACGTGTTCGTATAAGAGGTCCGGCTCACACGCCCAAATAAACAACTCTCCCATTGCACAACATCCCATGCATCTGGGAAAATTCTGAGAAATGTCTTCCAGATTTCCATATACCCTCACTGTCATTTCTAACAGAATTCAACTATATAAAGGGTTCAAGCTTGCCCATAGTCATAGTAGTTTAATCAGTTTTAAAACGCTACAAACCGTTACCGTCAAGGCAAGTCGACCAAATCAACCCCCGCATTTCCCATTGCGTCAAAACAGAGAGCTCGGGAGCATAGAATTCCACGACTACAATTACGTACACTTTGATACAAGTGTACCCACATATAACTATACAAAATATATGGTAGTTTGATATTAGACATTTGAGAGTCTTTAACTTTATTTCCATATCCATTAAAACTCCAGTAACTAGCAATTCTCCCAATTCCATAAACCTTTACCGCACGAGGTTTATCGACAATTCTTAAAGGGTTACGAGTGCCGACTTTTTCCGAATACCTTTTACCTTCACCGAAATCCTGTGACACCCGATGGTGAAAAAGACATCGGCGAGTTCACGATTTTCTATCTAGTGGCGACCCGGTGGTGCAACAGACTTCGGCTAGCTCACGATTATCCCTTTCTTTTCTATTTAGTGACGACCCGGTGGTGCGACAGACACCGACTAGTCCACGACTACCCAACCTGTGAAACCCGGTGATAAAACAGGCACCTGCTAGATCACGACAAATCCCGTTCACACGAACAAACCTCGGTCACGTTATCTCGTAACAGAACGAATAAAAAATCAGGTTAAACTTCAGCTTGGCAACCCAGAAATTTTTAACTTTTTACTATACATATAATCCTGTACGTCTTGACGACAAAATGCCAAAAATCGAGGTTTCGAGGCGAGGAATTCACTGTGTTATGTATGGAGGTTTTCTCCGCGTTCGTTTCGACTAGAATTTTCTAATCTCTTTTCCTGAGAACGAAAAGCGCCCCAACAGGCCCTTTTATTTATGGAAAGATACCGTATGATTTCTTTATGTGAATATTCCTAGGGTCATAACCTCTCGCGTTGCTCGCAGCCCTGGTTCGTAATAACTGATTCAAAAGTTATGAGTGTTTAAAGTTGAGCGATTTTAACACGTTAGGAACGGAGCTTGTGTCTATGGACTCTCCATTCACGCTGCAAATAACTGCAAGTGTGTAGACACAAACAGAAGTCACTTCTCCGAGTCGATCGACGTGTGAAGCGTTTTTGACAGGTAGGGGCGCCGCCATGTTGGTGTGTGATCGGCATTGCGCGACGTTTGATGAGCGGAATCGCTGCATAGCAGCACAAGCACGCGCTGATTTCGATAACGTAAATTTGCAAGCGTGATCGGGTACTCCCCCCCCCCCCAACGACCTAATCCCAACCAACCTGGATTATACCTCCTCTTTGAAATCGCGTTTATGATTCTATATATTTTAATTACTGTTCGATGACAGCTTGTCCCAGAACAAAGTGCAATCGCTCAACTTTAAAAACGCATAACTTTTGAATCAGTGAATTCCTCGCCTTAAAACTTCGATTTTTGGCGTCTACTCGTCAAGATGTACAGGATTATATAGTAAAAAGTTGAATATTTTGTGGGTTGCCAAGGTGAAGTTAAACCAAAAATAATGCCCTTATCACCATTTTTTATTTATTATGATTAAAAAGAACAGTTTCAACCAGTAAAAAAGAACTTCATATTGCCTGGTCATTGATACCAGGCTTGGGCATTATCGCAGTAAATTATTTGAAAAATAATCGTAAAAATAATATATTATCTTATTTGACTACATGCTATTTGAAATAATGGTTCGTTGGAACATCCAAATAATGTTTTAAAATCATTTCATTATTTGATTTTGAAATTAATCAAATAATTCGTACTCTCTAAAATTCTATTTATTTCATGTACTACTAAACATTAGCATCTCTAAATTTCGCGCATCGGAGAAACTGGTGAGCATCCGATTAGATTTTCGTTTGTTTTGACGAGACGAAGAAAGGAGGAAGCGCAAGGCAACAGAAACTTTTCTCTCTGTCTCAATCCGATCTACTCTCAATTGGAATTACGTTAAATTGCTTTCGATACGATGGATTTCGCGATGGTGCTCGTAGTCAGGGCTAGCGAAAATAGAAAATGAAAATCGGAATTTCACGGTGGTGAGACGCAAGCGAAAACAAACGAAGTAGAAAACGTTGAAGAAGCGTTGCGTAACGCGAAAGAAAGGGAAAGAAAGAGACACGTGGAAAACACAGGGTAGCGTCATTCGAACTCAACGGAACACGAAAGGAAAAGCCAACCTCTTTGCCACTACGAAACTTCACCACGATCCTCTCAAACGGTTTTATCTCTTTTTTTTACGCTCCTTACTCAGTGCTTCGCTATTAGATTCGATTGATGCACCGTAGCGGAAAACCGAAGTACCAACAATCAAGAATTGGTTTAAACAGAAAGAACGTGTAACATCCCTTTGTTGACAATCGCCAAGTAAATCCTTTGATATTTCAATGTTTTAAAATTTGATTGGCCGTATTGAAAGGTGGTTGAAAGTTGTTGGCACAGTAAATATTCTTACGAGTATCGATATGTTTCGATATCGAGACATTGCGCCGAATGGTCTTCGTTGCCGCGTCGTCTTAGTGACGACGATACAACGGAGACAAGAGTGAGTCGGTTGACGAACGTCGCTGAGGGAAGTCGCAAAGCTAAGTAAGTACTCCTCCTCTATTTAATAAAGGTCTCTTTGGGATTTCACTCGTTTTATTCTTTAAAGATGCCCCGAACCCGTAACAATATTTTCGTGGTAACTTTTCATTACGTGCACATGATTTATTATTCTATTTATTCTATTATTTCTATTATTATATTACTCTATTTATTTGGACACTTATTTTCCGTAATTATGTAACAATAATAGTTGAATTACAAGAAATGTATGCTACTCTTTATGCGTGTACTGTATGTTAGAGCAAGCAGAACGATGTTATTAGTTATTGAGGAAGAACCTAAGATATACAATGTAAAAAAATACATAAACAAATAGACCTTGAAGAAGATACACTGACAACAAGTAATATCCCTTGTATACATGTTTTGTAAACCAGTTTACGATATTACTGGAAATATAGTTTGGGCAATTACAAACAATATTTTTGTAGTTTTATCTAGAATATGATATTATTAATTTCTGAGTTGCTATACATTCATATTGAAAAGCATTTTTAATCATTAGGGTTTCTACTTTCCTGCATTTCTTTTTCTAAATTTGAACCCAATATGTAAATAAAAGATTATAGACAATAAATACGATTTTTACACATTACTAAGCAAATGGATATTTCGGAATCAAATTTTAAAATCAAATAATACAGCAGCTCCGTTGAAAC
>NW_027489950.1:0-18220 GCF_050948215.1 Halictus rubicundus | reverse complement strand
ACGTCTCTAATAAATTTTCGAATGCCTGTTCATCGTTTTCTCCGGGAATAATAATATCGTCTACGTACGTAAAAACTACTTTGCGTCTCACTAGATCTTTAAATATTTCGTCAATGAATCTAAGAAAACTAGTAGGGCTAATTGATAGTCCGAAAGGTGTTTTTAAAAATTCATATTGTCCGTCGGGCGTTACGAATGACGTATATTTCCTACTTTGTTCTGCCATTGGTACGTGAAAGAAGCCGTTTTTAAGATCTATTACTGAAAAGATGCGGGCTTTCCTTAATTCGTCTATTCTGTCCTCTATAAGTGGCATTGGAAAATGATCTCTCTTAAGGGGGCCGGCAGGTCGACTCTGTGTAACCACACACATACATGAAATCCATATACGTATATGAACTTGCAAGGGTCAAAATGTTGACAAATTGACGCTTCAATATCGCAATGAGCAGTTTAAAAGTGGTCACTTGGGTTTCCTAAAAGTCCAATCTAGGTCTGTCCAGAGCCCAAATTGCGAATTTCTACCTCATCGTCGAGTAATTTGTAATATTCGGCAGAAATCTCGCTTTCTGAAGCAAGGATGACGTCACAAGATGGCTGCCGCAGAGAGATTCTCTTAATTTCGAGAGATTTAGTGTTCGTATCGAAAAAAACGCTCTGGACAGACATAGCAAAGACATGTACGAACACGGTGGTATGCATTTTTAATTGATTACTTACTATAATTACTTAAATAATTTAAGGCGTAAAATGTCTAGAAAAAAACGCACCATTTCGCGGTTCCGCTTACTAGCGCCCCGGTCTCCCCGCGGCAAACACTGTACCTTGCGATAGAATACGGTCGATAATGCAGGTCGATATTACAGGTTTACATATGTACGATATGTATGCTGCCGAATATTGCAAATTACTCGACGATGAGGTATAAATTCGCAATTTGGGCTCTGGACAGACGTAGATTGGACTTTTAGGAAACACAAGTGACCAGTTTTAAACTACTCATTGCAAAATTGAAGCGTCAATTTGTCAAGATTTTGACCCCTGCACGTTTCGCTACGCATCTCGTAACGTCACGCTTGCTTCGAACGCCTCGCGACTGGCAGTATGCTGCCGAATATTGCAAATTACTCGACGATGAGGTATAAATTCGCAGTTTGGGCTCTGGACAGACGTAGATTGGACTTTTAGGAAACACAAGTGACCACTTTTAAACTGCTCATTGCAATATTGAAGCGTCAATTTGTCAAGATTTCGACCCTTGCACGTTTCGCTACGCATCTCGTGACGTCACGCTTGCCTCGAACGCCTCGCGACTGGCGGTATGTTGCCGAATATTGCTAATTAATCGACGATGAGGCAGAAATTCGCATTTTGGCCTCTGGACAGACCTAGATTGAACCTTTAGGAAAGACAATTGACCATTTAGAAACTGCTCATTGCAATATTGAAGCGGCAATTTGAAAATTTTCTGACCCTTGCACGTTTCGAAAGAGGCCACGACCTTCGGGTCATCGATTCTGTTGAAACTTTGCATACTTATAGATCTCGTTGTCCTGTTCACAAATATACACCATTATAGGGGCAGATACTCAATAATTTTCGCGATATTAACGATTGAAGTTTCATTATTTCCTATGTAATGCCGTATTTTTTTCTACGGTACAACAAGATTCGGTTTGGCGTGACTGCAGCGTACCAAGTTTTCAACCGGACGACCAGTGTTCAAATCCTGTCTACTAACGTATTTTTTTAAATTTCATTATGTTTTATCATTGTATATATATAATATCAATTTCACTTCAAAGTACCGATTTAATTTTGATAAAATATAGCAGGCCGAAGGTCGTGGCTTCGCCTTAGCATCTCGTGACGCCACGCTTGTTTCGAACGCCTCGCGAAATTCACATTTTGGCCTCTGAACCAGAATAACCAGAGAGTTATCAAATCATTTCAACGGAAAAATTGTGATTTCATTAGTTTCTTTTCGCAGAAATCGATTTTTTCCAAAATCCTGAGGTGACAGACAAATTTTGTGATCGGATTTGATGTCAGCGTGATAAAATCTACGAGAACAGATGTACAGAATGTCAAGAAAAATCTAACAGTGCATGGCATTGGATAAATCACAATTTTGTTTAAATATTCCAAGTTTATTTTCAAAGTTAAAACATGTTTGTACCATAGTCTCTCTATTTTTCCCTTCTTTTGCAATATTTTAACTTCTAAAAAAAAAATCATAGCTCTATCTCATTTCTATCGAAAGTTCTTTGATTTTGACAGAAACTTCGTCACTTTGTCAAATATAGTGTTACGAGTATCGATATGTTACGATATCGAGACATCACGCCGAATGGTCTTCGTTGTATTGTCGTCACTAAGACAACGCGGCTAACTTCTCGGTTTTATATATTGTAAACATATATAAAACTTTGGAAAATGCTATAAACTTTTATATATATATGATATTATTCAAGTTTATTTTACGTTTAGTCTTTAGTTGTAAATTTGTATTTGTTTGTTTCTTAACTTCAGATTTGACATCTAAAGTAAAAAAATATGACAAATTTTGTTTAATTTTTTATGCGCTTTGTGGCATAAAAAAAGCTGCTTTAATTTCATTTTGAATATAATTTTCTTTCTGACAGGAAGTAAATTCTGACTCATTTTCTTTTTAAAAGAAGTCCTGTTAATATATGTATAAAATTATTATAATGTTAAGAATAAACTGATTCAATTTAATATAAATCAAATGATTTCCTTAGCTTTTGCATACACGTGAGTTTGATTTCAGAGATAGTAGCAAAAAACTGCAAAGGTAATGTGACAACGAGTCCTGTGTATATCTATGCGCCCGTGGCAATGTACGTGTTAGCATGTGTTGGTCGGCTGAATCGGGCTCATGCAGAAATCAGTTTCACGAAACGCTTGTAAATTTACGGGTTTGATGACATGGCAACAGTGAGGCGAAGATGATATGTGGCAACCATGTCTAGTCGCTAGCTTTCTCTCTCAATTTTCGTTTCTCTTTTCCACTACTTTTCAAGTCGGCATTTCATATATTCTTTTTTACCGATATGTCGTAGACGCGATGTAGTTCCACAAAAAAAATTTTAATCATTCCACAATCAGTTTTCCCTACTGACCGTTCGAGGACCGTTCGAGGATTGGCGTGACAGTCAAGGCCAAATGCCTGCCGGCCCCCTTAATTCGCTTGTTCAATTCGCGGTAGTCTACGCAAACCCTATACGAACCGTTTTTTTTTTTTTTGGTACAATAACCACTGGACTCGCATACTCGCTTTTACTCGGTTGGATCACTCCGTCCTTCAACCATTCATTTATTTGCTTGTTTAATACAGTCTTTTCTTTTGGTGCCAATCTCCGTGGTTTCAAGCTAACTGGCGAATGATCGTTTACCGATATAACTGTTTCGATTTTTGTGCTTACCGTACGTTCAGGCGTGTATTCCGCAATTACAGTCTCTAATCTGTCCTTATATTTACGCTCGACGTCTAATTCTTTAGCATTCACTTCGGTGCACAACACTCTCATCAGTTCACTACACACTGTTTCACTGTTGTTTTCCGCGTCTGCTTCTTCCCGGTCCTTCCCTGCCTCCTCCTTCCCGTCGGTGACGTTGACTGGAACTTCCTCTGCTTGTTCGGTTGCTGGTGGTATCCTCTGCATTTTTATTATTTCTCCTTGTCGTAGCTGTATTTCCACGTTCGCCAAGAAATCTTGCCCCAGTATCACGTCGTATGGTATCGTGTGCGTCGGTACCACAAACAAATTCAGATCGTATTCTTCGTTCTCTATCCTCACGTGGTTTTCAAACGTGCCGATAACCGGCGTCAGTGCGTTACCTGCTCCCGTAATAACCGTGGGTGTTGCTTTGAGCGAGGGACAGCCTGCTTCTTGATATTTTACTTTTGAAATTAACGAAAGTTCACTTCCAGAATCGATCAAAGCATGGCACTGTATATCGTTTATTCGTATATCGCGTGTCGTTCTTGACCTGGAGATGCAGTTTACGTTGACTGCGTTGTTACTGTTTTCTTGATTTGGGCAACGACTTGCGATATGTCCGAAGTTGTTGCATTTAAAGCATTTCGGTCCTTTTCCGCGTTCTGGGCAGTTCTTTGCTTCGTGATCGGGTATTCCGCAGGTGTTGCAGCGTGGTGCCCGTGGTTTGCTTGCCACGTTCGGTTTTTCTCTGCTTCCTGTCGTTTCATCTTTTTTCTTCGGATATACTTTCCGATCCGATTTCTTCTTCATCCGATCGTATACATCTAAATTAGCTTTTAATTGTTCGATTGTATCTGCCTGATACAGTATCATTTTATTGTGTTCCTGATCCTGTATGCCGTCTACGATGTGTTCGATCAGTGCGTTGTCTTCTATATTACTTTCGCTAGCAATTTCCATCATTGCGTATATGTACTGTCGCCCTGTCTCGTGCGGCTTCCTCTTCCGTCTTGACAGCTGTGCGTGCACTTGAGCACTGTTCACCACGGTTTTAAATTCTTTTTGTAATCGTTCCTTTAAAATTTTCCAAGAGGTAACACCTCTTTGTGATGTCAAAAATTGCCTGGCTGACCCTTTCAACATCCTTTTCCCATAGACGAACATCTGCAGGTCATTCCACTGCAGTAGTGCACCGGTTTCTTCAAATTCGTCGAGCCATTTGCGGATCGACAATTTGTCATCGCCTGTGAAACACGGCAATGATTCCTCGACGTCGCGGATCGTGAATATGCTTGTTTGTGTTTCCGTCTGTCGTTTCTTCATCTTTTTTCTTTGTTTTCTCTCAACCTCGTTCTCTTCTATTACGGATTCTTCAGATTCGAACTATTCGTATTCCGATTCTTCAGTTCTCGCTTCTTCATCCTGCATTCCTTCGTATTCTTTCAATCGTTCCTGCAGTTCTGATTTCGTGCCCTTCGTGTTTAAATGTAATTGTTTCAGCTTCTTCCTTAATTCCTGTATTTTCATTTCGTCTATTTTGGTCTCTTTTGTTTTTCGCGTGTCCAAGATGGTCTCGTCTATTTCGCTTTCTTCCGAACATGAGGCGGTTATCACATTGTTGATTCCATCTGCCATTGTTCCCCTTTCTTCTTTCACTTTTCCTTTATCAGTCTTTTCACTAAAGCAATTCGTGCTGTTCCGTCAGTTATCACTCACTTATTGTTTCACTTTCACTTTTACTTGCGCGATAACTGTACCGTACCGACGAATGCCTCGTTTCGCTTTTCTCTTCGCCCGTTACGCTGTTGTCTCAAAATCGTCACGAGTGATCGCGTACCGATTTATATCGAAATTTTGGCTTTATCCCGGACGAGCCCCCAATTGTAGGATTGAGACGGGTAACGGACTAACAAAGTGTTCAATAAAACAAGAATTTAATATGAAAGGTCCAGAAAATAGGTTCAACGTACAATCAACTGCTCACGCTCGTGGTTCGAAGACGAAAGACCCCCAGGCCCGGCGCCTCCGCGCGTTTTATTTGTTTTTCCGCGTTCTCGAATCTTCGATGATCGCAACGGTCGCCACGCTTCTCGAAGCTTCCGAATTGTCGATACTCGCAACGGTCGCCACGCTTCTCGAAGCTTCCTGAATCGTCGATGCGTCTCCATGGCGGGAACGATCGCAACGTTCCGAAACGTCGCATCGAGACGCCTTCGCAGAGGGAACGCTCGCGCTCCCACATATATATATATGAGCTGTTTATTTTGAAAGTGGCCCAAGTCCATTTATACTTAAATTGAGATATTTAAGGGTTTGTGTTTCAATGCAATTAAAAATCTACGTACAGAATACTAATGAGTCATACCGCTTAAGTGTATATAAAGGAGTTAAATTTATAGTTCCTATTAAAATAATGGCAATTATTAAGTGAATAATATGCGTTTTCTTATCAAGAATGGAGTTAGGCCAATTTCAAAATTAACAACCAGATTCGTTATAAAATTTGAAGGAGCCCAAGTCCATTCAACATAATTTAAGATGCTTCAAATCGAAAAAAACAATACTCAATTTATTTTATATATCTTTACAACACTTCAAAAACATAATTTATGCGATTCAAAACATTTTTTAACTACATAAATTACAAAACAATTTACTGCTCATCTACATTTTGTGTGTGTGAAAGGGATTCGAAGAAATTATGATATTCCGGTGGTATATATCGTAGTAGGTCCATTATATCCTTGTATTTTGCTGTTGTAATGTGTCTGATATTTTTATACAGTTGTGTCAATACAATATATTCGAACTTTCTTGGTCTACCCCGATGTGGTAATAATTCCAGGACTTCAAAATGTTCATTCTCATTCACTAATGTCTTATAGAAAATTTTACACGGTTCATTTCTGACAAAACGCATCCAACATATTTTTAACCAGTTTATCGATTCTCCGTTAGAATTTTTTACCCTTTTAAAAATTGCGTCTTCTAATAATTTTGTTGATACAAAATCTTCTTGTTTCATTTAATTTACAATAAAGTTATTACCTTTTCGGCACTTTTTGATAATATTATAATAATGTTGGGGGACAAACAGTAAATTATTTTTTTTTAATGACATTTCTACCACGCCAAAATCTCTATCATTTGGTAAAAACGAATATCCTGATATTAAGAATTTGTGATCTATGATTTCCACATTATTTTCAACAGTTTGTACAATTTTTAGCCACATTAAAGCTACTTTAATGTTTCTATTTTGTCCTGCACACATGTCACTGTAAGCTATAATGTGTCTTTCACTTCTTAAATTTTTAACATGTTTTAGGATGCATGAAGCTATTTCTTGAGCACCGTTTTTTGTAAAACTGAGGTTAACTTGTTAAATACTAATTAATTAAAATTACCTTCATTACTGCCTTCGGACATTATCAATAATAAATATCTCAATTTAAGTATAAATGGACTTAGGCCACTTTCAAAATAAACGGCTCATATATTGTTTGAACTACCAGAAAGAAAGAAAGAAAACTACCAGAAAGAAAGGAGGTGTTAGCTGCGTTTCTTGATGTTCATGAAGCTTTTGATAATGTTTGTGTTGATATTCTTCTTTCCAAACTTGCGAATATTGGCTGCTCACTTAATATCCTAAAATTCATCAAGTTCTTAACTCATGAAAGATTTGCGTTCTCTACTCTTTCTGAAGATACGAACAGAGTTGTCTGTAGGGGCGCCCCTCAGGGCGGCGTTCTTAGCCCTTTGCTATATATCATTTATGTTGCCAATATCTCCGATAATGTAATGAGCTCTGTCACTGTCTCTCAATTTGTAGATGATAGTACTGTTTTCCATGAATTCGAATCTACTAGCAGTGGCAGAAATATTATTAAAGTTCCGTTTCACAACTATTTTTGTTTTGGGATTGTAACGAAAATTTAAGAAATGTAATTTGTAGAATCATGTCGGTTTCGGTATTGTAACGATTTCGGTATTCATCCAAAGGCTACGCCGAGTTTACACACGGCCGCGCGTCTCGGCCCCCTACTACATATTATTTAAAAATGCTTTCGAGTTAGGTATGTATATAAAAACTTGTATGTTACTAATTGTGCTAATTGTTTAATTATTTTTCATCAATAATCATTACGTATATCGGTATATCAACTATGATTATTGTTTTCAGGTAGATGCAGCGACAGGACTGTTGACGTCAAACAAAATAAGACAGATGAGGTATCGATGAATTCTATAAGTATTGGTAAGTTAATAGAACTATGTAAACGAATTTAAATATGGAAGTACCTATTTGTAAACAAAAATCTAAATTTTCAGGAAACCAGCAAACCCAAAACATGGTAATATTATTGTAAAGAAAGTAATCTCTGTGCGCATGCATGGAGAGGGATGCCGAAGCAACCCGAGAGTTACCGAACCAAGCCGACGTGGTTCGTACCTGCGTCGTAATAAAAACTCTGTCGTGGTCGTGCGTAGTATCCACACGTTTTAAAAGAATAGAACCGTTCCACCTTATATATATACATCAAAAGTATCATTGTTAAACCAAGTTAATAACTACTTATAAAATATACATTGTTAACACAGATCAGTGATAAGCACCGTGCATTTTCCTCTCCACTTCCGCGCGGTACATTCTTTCCCTCGCAACAATTATGGAACAGCATTTGAAAACGATCATCGACTTACAGCGTCTACTACGATTTACGTCACTTTTAACCGCTTGTAGCTCGTGTCTATATCGATTTCGATGAAATTTTTAGGGTGTGCATAAAAAACATACATATATTGTGACGTCGCAGAATTGCCTACGTCCTTCCGAACCGATAACGAGAGGTCCGCCCACGCCTAGATGGAGGGGTTGCTGAAGGAGCAGGAGCTCGTTGTCCGGGACATCTGGAGCCCCAATTTCATTGCTAATGTACTATTTAATAATAATAATATTTAATAAACCATGGTGGCATTAATCGGCATAACATGCATTACTGGAGTGTAGAAAATCCCCACTGGTTACGACAAGTTGAACATCAACGTCTTTGGTCGGTTAACGTTTGGTGTGGCATCATGGGGAAAAAACTCATTGGTCCTTATTTTATTGAAGGTAATTTGAATGGAATCAAATATCGAAATGTCCTGGAACAGGAACCACCATCACTACTTGAACATATTATCTTGGACGTTCGACAAAGTATGTGGTTTCAGCATGACGGTAGCCCAGCGCATTACTCAATAGCAGTACGGGAAGTATTAGACCGTGAATACAATGGTCGGCGGATTGGCAGAGGTGGGCCGATTAATTGGCCTGCTAGGTCGCCTGATTTGACATCGCCGGATTTCTTTCTGTGGGGCTACCTAAAAGATAAGGTTTATCAACAAGTGTCAACAATTCGTGAAAACATGGTAGAACGCATAAGAAACGCTTGCGCTGAAATTCCCGCAGATATGCTTCTGTCCTGTGTACAGTCATTTGAAGAAAGGATTAATAAGTGTATTGAAGTTGAAGGTCAAAATGTCGAACACTTACTCTAATTAATTGAACAGTAAGAGGCAAGGAGAGATCCGTTATAACGAGACACGATCAAGTGCACGCGTACCCGGCGAAAATTCAAAGTCGATTTTCTCGAAAACAAAGCCTCACATGAAAAAATTTTGTTCCATATTTTCGACTTATTTTTTCATGTAGAATCATCCCCTTTTCGCTTATACCATCAGTTACCGAACACCCTGTATAACCCAGTATATACAGAATATTTCACCTAACTTGA
Source organism: Halictus rubicundus (assembly GCF_050948215.1). Lineage (NCBI taxonomy): Eukaryota > Metazoa > Arthropoda > Insecta > Hymenoptera > Halictidae > Halictus > Halictus rubicundus. Next base: position 8,976 of record NW_027489950.1, on the reverse strand, counting down.
CCACCTTAAATATATCGCTTATTTTGCATGATAGAAAAAATGTCAGGGGTAGAAAATATTCTGTTTGAAGGCGCCAATGCGGTGATGGGCCGAATTTTTTTCTCATGGTCATTTTTTTCGAGATTTCAAGGTCATCGTATGTTTTCTTAAATGGGAACGCATATTTCCACTACAACAGTCTTATACTTAGCTTATGAAAAAACAAATCCAACGAGGTGTAATGTGTTGACATTCACGTGACCCTTAGCGAGGAAATTATGAAATGTTTGTCAGTAACTTCAGGGGCGTCGTTTATGCGTTCGGGGACGGTAAATGAAGGAATTTAAATTTCATTGAAACGGTGTACCGTGTAATTGTTCCTGGTGCTTGTAAACAGACATTCGTATTCTCCTTTCATCGATTTGATATGTTTACAAGCATTATTATCAAAGCGATAATCTGACCACCCCATGGGACGACTGCACCATCCTCGCCGGGACCCCCTTGTCTGATGTCCGACATAGTCCTTCGTCCCGCGTCGTCGCCTCCGGGTTGTCTGGCCCGTGTGCAACGTTTCCATTTTCAAAAGATCTGTGCAGATGATTTTTCCTTGTAACAGCCATGGGTTTGTCGATAGAAGATCGTTGCAAAATTTGCAACGTCACATATATACAGGGTGGCCCACATAACTCTGAACAGCTCAATATCTCGAAAACTATGCCATCGATTTTAAAGTTCTTAGTCTTAAATTGCATGGAACTGAAGGGCCTTCCTGACTACATAAACGTGAAGTGGCCTCCCTTCCCTTTTAACGGGGGAGGGGAGGTACCTTTATAATTTTAAATGGAACCCCCTATAAAATGTTACATATTTAGATTCTACAGGAAAAAACAAGTCAATTTTGTCGGAAACATTTTTTTGTCAGATACTTCCATGATGAGATATAACAGTTTGAAGTTTCGAGTTGTAGGTACTTGAAGCGCTCGGAAATAGCGTTATGGAATAATACGCGCTTGAGTTCTTTTCTTATTCATGAAGAAACACAAACAATAATATTTACAATTCTTGAGTTTGACTCACTTATCTATGAAAACGTTTTCAGTTTAGAGCTGTTATTCAAGCAGTAACATTGTGATTATGGCTACTTTTGACACAGAAGTGAATATGTTATTAACGTTAGGTGTTTTTTGAACGTTATGGGATCAAAAAATGTCATGCAACATTTCATAATTTAGAAAAGCGGCTTCGCGAGCACGGTGAATTGTGTAAAAAAACTCGCAATAAACTTAAAGCTGTCACTAATGAAAATAATAGTGCCAGTATTCTTGTTGCAATTACATTAAATCCTCATATTAGTCAACGTACACTTGCACAAACATCACATATTAGTCGTTCATCAATTCAACGAATTTAAAAACGGCAAAAGTATCATCCATATCACATGGTTTTATCACAAGAGCTTTCGATAGCAGATTACGATCACCGCGTAAGATTTTGTGAGTGGCTGCAGGGTGTTGTGAAAAATGACTTTTTGTGCAAAATACTTTTTTCCGATGAGGCCACTTTTATGAATTCAGGGCATGTAAATAGACATAATCTGCATTATTGGGCCGTGGAAAACCCAAATTGGATGCGATGTGTTCCCTTTCAACATCGATGGTCTTTAAATGTTTGGTGTGGCCTAATAGGAGACTTTGTGATTGGACCTTATTTTTTTCAAGAAACTGTAACATCTGCAAGTTATTGTGATTTCTTAAAAAATCATTTGCCTGCGCTTTTGGAAGATGTGCCACTGCACGTTAGAAGAGAAATGTGGTTCCAACAAGACGGCGCTCCTCCACATTTTGCAATCATCACCAGGCAATTTTTGAACGAAAAATTTGGGAACAAATGGATAGGTCGTGGGGGACCTCGTCAATGGACTCCTCGTTCCCCGATCTAAAACCATTAGATTTTTTCTTATGGGGATATGTAAAGGACAAAGTTATGTTTGAACCACCGACGACAAAAGAGGATATGAAACAAAGAATACGTGACGCTTGCGCTTCAGTGACTCCCGAAATGTTAAAAAATGTTAGAACAACTTTGATGTTTCGAGTAAGTAAATGTTTACAAGCCCGTGGTGGACATTTTGAACATTTAATTTAAAGTACATTTTATTTCTTCACGAATAAGCAAAGGACTCAAGCGCGTATTATTCCATAACGCTATTTCCGAGCGCTTCAAGTACCTACAACTCGAAACTTCAAACTGTTATATCTCATCATGGAAGTATCTGACAAAAAAATGTTTCCGACAAAATTGACTTGTTTTTTCCTGTAGAATCTAAATATGTAACATTTTATAGGGGGTTCCATTTAAAATTATAAAGGTACCTCCCCTCCCCCGTTAAAAGGGAAGGGAGGCCACTTCACGTTTATGTAGTCAGGAAGGCCCTTCAGTTCCATGCAATTTAAGACTAAGAACTTTAAAATCGATGGCATAGTTTTCGAGATATTGAGCTGTTCAGAGTTATGTGGGCCACCCTGTATATATTATAAGGTGACAAAACTGCCTCGGTTCCTCTGAAGCTAGAGAGGAATCTCCAGCAGTCAAGTACGAAGGACCGGACCGCCCTGTGGCAGGACTTTTCCGAAAAGATAGTTGCGAACGCTCTCACAGGGACGTCCGAGAAATTAAGAGACAAATACTAGCGCATTTCGTGCGTCGTGTCTAATCGCGCGATGAAAAGTTTCAGAACCGTAACCCGGGCCCAAGGGGCCTGGATGCATTTTCTTCAATCAATATCCTCTGCTGTCGTGACTTGGGGACACTCACTTCGCCTGAACTATTGGAAATCTCCCCGGGGAGGAACGAAAAGGATCCCGAGCCCGGGCCAAGCAAGCCGGAGGCGCCGACGAGGGACCAAGGGGACCCAGAAGACAACCGATTCGAAGTCCCGCCGACGCCTCGCCCCGCAACTCCGATGGACCCCTGCGGAAGCGGCTCGAGGAGACCTGGAATGTCATTGGACATTCCCGGTCGCAGAAACGCGATCGTTAGGGAAATCGGGAGATGAGTAGGTCAGGGGCCCTCCCGTCGGGTTGCGTTTCTGCGTAGCGATCATAGGGCACGCGACAGCGATTGGCGGAAGAAAAGATTAGGAAAGTGGGGGACGCCTCGCATCCGCGTTCTCGAGCCCACCGAAACTTCGCGTCACTGTTGCATTGGCCGTAGAGCAAACAAGTCGTTATCCGAAACTTTGTAACCACGATCCAATTATGAAAATACGTTATATTGTTGAACAATTAAGAACATCCTTGTTACTGCGTAACAACAGCGAACCGTTAAATTGTCAAACGAAGAAAAAATAAAATATCGTATAGCCTGCCTTGCCGTGCAGCATACCGGTCAGGGATGCCTTTGGGTAGCGTGGCACAAACTCCGTATTTAAAATTAATCAGGGGTGCAATAGAATTACCAGTAAAACGCCGTAAAAACCGTAATTTGTACAACCTTCTAATCTGCGTCTGCCGACAAAACGGTTGGGCATTTATGAACACGCGATAAACTTCGGAACGTCTAAATTGTTTTATTGCCGTAATCGTCAACTACCTGCGCTGACGAACCGGGAAATTCCCAGCGTTAGTCCACCCCCACAAGAAGCGTCTTCTGACAAAAATATTCCGCCAATTAAATTTCGAGAAATCAATCCCCCGCCAACGCTCGGTTCGCATGCAGACCAGGAAAGATGAGACTCTCGAAAACCCGGCAAAGCAACAACATCTAACATCTAACTCGCCGTCCGATACATTGTAACTTAGTTCTCACTCGCCGTAGTCACCGTACAAGTTTTGGTTAGTAGTCCAATCCCATGTTTCGCGACGCGAATTAAATTCTCATTTTGAGTCTCTTTGAAGTCGTTCCAAAACGACAAGCCGTTTAATTAATAACGATCTAACGAACAAGATGGCGGCGGAAAGCGAATAAAAGACTGCTCTCGCATGTGTGAGTCACGAGATTCTTATAATGAGATAGTTGGCTAGAAGAGAAGAGAACAAAAAGAAGTGTAGCGGCTAGCTGGGCGCCGGAAGAGAAATCTTCAGCGCACCAGCGCCAAGAAAGATTTATGGTTTGCACAGCATAAGACGCTATTTGTGAGAAAACGTCTTTAACGTTTTTGGCCACTTAGCGGACAGATGTGTCCTTGTAGTTCCTAGCGACGAACTCAATAGCGCAAGTGGACGCCATAAATTTTGGGTAGTCTAAGGGTCTCCAGCCTAGAGTGTCCCAGCGACGCGTGCCTGGTTTCTATCACCCGGGAAAGCTGGGCCCATTGACGTAAGCCAGCAGTCACGTACCGCACTTAGCACGGGGCCCGGAAGACACCCCGCTGCATCACCAAAATTAGATTTTTAACAGAACGACACGCTCACCCTTCTCACGCACGAGAGGCGTGGAACGTGGGCGTGTTATGCAAAATGCACGGATTGGTGGAAGTTCCCCGCAAGGACTTCCACCAATCAGCCGACAAGCATTTTTGAGAATATAAGGCAGAGACTACCGACGCGAAAAGGAAGTCACGAAGTCGAGACACAGCCGCGTATCCGCCGAGTGACTTAGAGTCTAGTCCGGTCGTTGCTAAGTTGCAAGAACAGTTCAACCGCGAGTCGAAGCGAATCGCCGGTTTTAGTCGAACCACCCCGGACGCTCTCGCGACATCACTCTTTATTGTAAATAAACGACTCAGTCACGTACACCTGATTTGAACAATTATTCTAAGGCACCCGCCTTATATAACCCTGTTCCTTCAGAAGCAACCGGTAAATGCGAAATTCGGAATGTGTCACCTGTGACCCAGAATTCATAATCAAGACAGGTCAACGTCTTGACTTCGTTTCAAGTAAATAGTGGAAACAATTCATTCTACACGAAAATTGTCGAGAAAAACATTTTTTAATGGTCAATTCAACCTCTTAAAAATTCCCACATATCGATTTGTTTAAAAAGTACGTATAGTAACACTAAAACTAGAGGCCGCGTCAAAATAACGGATTCAGTATTATTTAATCTACGAGTGGCGAGATAGTGTGCAAACGCATTCACGGAAGATCATTCAAGAAATATATTTCAATACATTTCTGGTACGTTCACCGAAACAAAATACTTGAAGGTATACTAGCTACTCATCCCACGCCTGGTATTGAATAATGATACAAAACAAAACAATTGAGCTGCACAAGACCCTGCTGTTAAAACACGGAATTTATTTATCCTACTCAGCACCTACATGGTGTAGACGGAAATAAAACGATTTTCTCTCTGTAGACATTTTCCAGCAAGAAATCAAAATTTCATTGCATTCTCTTGAAAGCCTCTCGAAAGCCATGCCCGTCCAGTCTCGTTTTCTCCGTCAAAATAAAATGCAATAATATCGACAATAAAAGCTAACGTTTCAGGCGATGCACTTTAAAATTTCGCAGGTGATGACCGAAGCCGCCCCGATCAATCGTCTTATATAAAAAAATATTATGTCACTAGCATGTGACCGATGTGTTACTCAAAGTGTTAACGAGAAATAAAATCATAATATATTAGCAAATTCGAAAAAGGGAAAAGGGAAGAGGAACAGAGATAAAATGGTGTTCGAACACGTGTTAATAAAACAGTCGAAAGTTTCATTAGCCAACAAAATGAAATACGTCACAGCGCAGTGCGTGCATCCAAGTGGAAAATGTCCTTTCATTAGCGTGCACTGTGCATGAATTATATATGCACCCTGTACGCACTATACAGTGAATTCTCGTCATAAGCCAGTTGCGCGATTGTGGCGACTGACTATTATACGAAATCGGAGGTTCTCGCCGAGCGTCGCATTTGAAATACACAGGGCACGCTGGACCCCTAAGAGTCATATCCGTCTACCAGTCATAAAAAAACCTATGACCACTAAGCGCTAGAGACAAGAAGACTGCGAAAATATCCTTCTCCTTTCATACAAATATTTGTGGAATTTTTCTGACTAAAATGATACCAAATATGATATAATTTCAATGATATTTACTTGTGTAATGAACGATGAAAGTTACTTCCCATTACAATTATATTAACGGAAAATTAGTGTAAAATGATCCGAATTGTATCGCGTTTTGTATCATTTTAGTAAACAAAATTTAGCAAATATATTAGTGAAAGTCTCGTAAATAAATAATTAATAATAAAAAGTTTAAATTTTGATTTAAAGGCCTGAGCTCACGTCAGTCTTTCATTTTTCCCGAACGCTTCGACTCTCCGCGTCTCTCTTTCTTTCCCATACGTTGCCCTTGTTTTCTACGCGAAACTTTAATCGTTCATTACACACGTAAACATCATCGGAAATATATCATATTTGGTTTCATTTTAATCAGAAAAATGTGACGAATATGTTGATAAAAGTTTCGTAAAAAATAATGAAAAATAAAGAAGTTTTGTTATTGGATTAGTAGTGGTATCCTGGTTTTACACCGATATACGACGGCGGCGGCGGCGACGGCGGTGGCTCTCCAGCTTCGGCCCCTCACGGGATATACCCCGGGGTAGTGGGGATAATGCGATGTCGGCTAAATAAAATGCTCGACGATGTGTGAATGTATGTACACCCCCGATTCACTGTACTGATGAACGGATTATCATAAGCTCACCGATGCAGGGCAGACAACGTGCACCCTCGAACGAAATGAAGTTTATTTTTCCATTCTATTACGTTTTTTACATTTTCATTACAGTGTGAAATGCATTCTATATTAAAGAACAAACGATAAAAAAAGTTTGTGTGCCTTTGAAAGGCAAAGTTTCTGTTGCAACCATGCTGTACTTTATCGAAAATGCTCATCGAGTTAGGGATTGATAGAATAGTCTGCAAACAACGCACCAACCGGGAAAGCAGAAAAGCAATAAGCATATAATCGGTTGTACGTGACTAATGAGAAATTTCATTACCCGAGTAACCGTGCAACAGTACTTTGATGATCAGGGAAATCATGGTAATATCAGCTGGTATGGTATTTACGCATGGTATGGTACGCAGGTATTTACAATCGGATATTTACCGTTGAATAACATTTCCTGGGAAAACAGATGTGTGTGAAACGGCCGACGCAGAGATTATTACATGAAACTGCAGCGTTGTCGAATGCAATGTATCCAGTTTAATCATTCCTTTTCGCTTAATTGTCGTTCATTGCTTAACAGGAATTGAACCGTAAAATATACAGGGTAAATCGCGAATCGTGATCAGTAGAGATTATTCTGTTATTAGCAGTACGATCGAAAATATTTTTATCAGCTTTTGCATGGTTTCAAGAGAGTTTTAACGTGATTATAAAAAATGATTTGTCAACTCTCTTTCTTAATGTTTTTTTCAAGGTCACCTTGAATTTACTGTAAATAAACATATAATTTCTTTACGCCTATCTGTTAGAGGATTTCAAGACGAATTCGGTAAATATCGGCACATATCTTTTTTTCGTCTGGGTCGAGAAAAAATTAAAAAACTTTGTATTACAAGGAGTATCATATGCTACGCCGTTGTACGCGTTCGAATGTTTTTTGACAAATCAAAATTTACCATCCTTAATTATAGCGATGTTCAAAATGGTGTCCACGAGCTGCAATGCACTCGCGTAGACGGTGAATAAAAGATTATTTAGCATTTTTTATGGCCTCTGCACTGATAGCTGATTGTGAGTATAAATCCACAATCCTTCGTCTCATATCTTCCGGTATTGTTGGAGCATCTGCATAAACTTCTTCTTTTAATGTACCCCATAAAAAGTAATCTTATGGGATAAGATCGGGCGAACGAGCTGGCCAATTAATCATACAGTAATCTTTACTGATCACGATTCGTGATTCACCCTGTATAATTTTCCCACCTTTAAATTCCCAGAGTGGCTCACAGAAATTTTCGAGTATTTTTAAAAAGATGATGGCGAGATCTGAATTAGGCATCGCTCCGAGTTAGTCAACGCGCAATCGATTTCCTTAAAATCAGTCGATTTTTACAGAAAAAGTAAGTGGATACTCGATCGATCGATGTCAATTATTAACTATTTGCTATTCCTTGTATGGAACGCTTAATACTGTGATATACTGTTTAGATTTTCACACCATGCCAAGAAATTTTAATTCGCTGTATCTCATTCTTCACAGCATTGTTAGAACATTTCCTACCGAAGAAGAATTCGAAGTTTCTGCTTACTTAATGGTCTAACGTGAACTCTACTAAATTTGCTGAACCCAGAGCCTCCAAAAGACTGCTATTATTAACAAATTGTGTCTCCCTTTACCTACAGAAATTTTTAATAATGAACATAGGAACAACAAGACTGGAGTATTTGATTTGTAGTTTAAAGTCCCATAAAAAAATAATGAAAAATAAAGAAGTTTTGTTATTGGATTAGTAGTGGTTTCCTTGTCTCCCACCGATATACCCGATCCGGGTCATGTTCACACTTCTCGGAGGCAGCGGCTCTCGAACTTCATGACCCCTGACGAAGTATACCCCGTGGTAGTAGGGATATTTCGACGTCGGTTAACTTAGAAGTCTAGGCGTCCCGATTTCGCTGTATCTTTCGAAATTGACTTCTCGAAAATAAACCGCGTACACTCTATCTTGGATTGCTACGCGAAATTGCCTGCGTGCAGAACGAGGCATCGTCGCCATTATTTCGTTAAATTCTGCGTTGGCTCCAGAATACGAAACGTTCTCCTCGTGCGAAGAAGTAATGTCGCAGAAGAAGACGTCGTAGAGAGTGAGGGAGAGAGAGAGAGACTCCCTCTCCGCGAGAAGGCAAGTCGCTGGGGGACGTCACTTCTGTGCTCGTCGGCCCCCACTGCGGGGCGGACGCAGAAATCGTGGCGGTGGGCGCAGCTAACCCCCACCGCCGACATTAGGTGTGGGTGCGCAATGTACTGCCGCATCTCAGGGGTGGTTATCACCACATTTAAAAAAAAAGAAAGGAATACGATACGTTCTGC
>NW_027489949.1:0-18225 GCF_050948215.1 Halictus rubicundus | reverse complement strand
GATAGGATAGGATAGAGGATAGGATAGGATAGAGGATAGGATAGAGGATAGGATAGAGGATAGGATAGGATAGAGGATAGGTTAGGGGATTGGATAGGATAGAGGATAGGAGACGATGGAGGATAGGATAGGATGTAGGATTGGATAGGATAGAGGATAGGATAGGATAGAGGATAGGGTAGGGGATTGGATAGGATAGAGGATAGGAGACGATGGAGGATAGGATAGGATAGAGGATAGGATAGAGGATTGGTTAGTATAAAGGATAGGAGAGGATAGAGGATATGATAGGATTGAGGATAGGATAGGATAGAGGATAGGATATGATAGAGGAAAGCATAGGATAGAGGATAGGATAGGATAGAGGATAGGATAGGATAGGATTGAGGATAGGATAGGATAGATGATATTATAGGATAGAGGATAGAATATGATAGAGGATACGATATTATAGAGGATACGATAGGATAGAGGATTGGAAAGGGGATTGGATAGGATCGAGGATAGGATCGAGGATAGGATAGAGGATAGGATAGAGGATAGGATAGAGGATAGGATAGGATAGAGAATAGGATAGGATAGATGATGTTATAGGCAAGAGGATAGGATATGATAGAGGATACGATATTATAGAGGATAGGATAGGATAGAGTATCGGATAGGATAGGACAGAGGATAGGATAGGGGATTGGATAGGATAGAGGACAGGAGACGATAGAGGATAGTATAGGATAGAGGATAGGATAGGATAGAGAATAGGATAGAATAGATGATATTACAGGCAAGTGGATAGAATATGATAGAGGATACGATATTATAGAGGATAGGATAGGATAGAGGATAGGATCGGATAGAGGATAGGATAGGGGATTGGATAGGATAGAGGATTGGAGACGATGGAGGATAGGATAGGATGTAGGATTGGATAGGATAGAGGATAGGATAGGATAGAGGATAGGGTAGGGGATTGGATAGGATAGAGGATAGGAGACGATGGACGATAGGATAGGATAGAGGATAGGATAGAGGATTGGTTAGTATATAGGATAGGAGAGGATACAGGACAGGATAGGATTGAGGATAGGATAGGATAGAGGATAGGATAGGATAGAGGATATGCTAGGATAGAGGATAGGATAGGATAGAGGATAGGATAGGATAGAGGATAGGATAGGATAGAGGATAGGATAGGATAGAGGATAGGATAGAATAGAGGATAGGATAGGATAGAGTATAGAATAGGAAAGAGCATAGGATAGGATAGGATTGAGGATAGGATAGGATAGAGGATAGGTTGGGGATTGGATAGGATAGAGGGCATGTGACGATAGAGGATAAGTTAGGGGATTTGCTAGGATAGAGGACAGGGGACGATAGAGATTGGATAGGATAGATGATATTATAGGATAGAGGATAGGATAGGATAGAGAATAGGATAGGGGATTGGATAGGATAGAGGATAGGAGACGATGGAAGATAGGATAGGATGTAGGATTGGATAGGATAGAGGATAGGATAGAGGATAGGATACGATAGAGGATAGGATAGGATAGAGGATAGGATAGGCTAGAGGATAGGATAGGATAGAGGATAGGATAGGGTAGAGGATAGGATAGGATAGAGGATAGGATAGGATAGAGGATAGGATAGGATAGAGGATAGGATAGCATAGCGGATAGGATAGGATAGAGGATAGGATAGGATAGAGGATAGGATAGGATAGAGTATCGGATAGGATACGACAGAGGATAGGATAGGGGATTGGATAGGATAGAGGACAGGAGACGATAGAGGATAGTATAGGATAGAGGATAGGATAGGATAGATGATATTATAGGAAAGAGGATAGAATGTGATATAGGATACGATATTATAGAGGATAGGATAGGATAGAGGATAGGATAGGCTAGAGGATAGGATCAGATAGAGGATAGGATAGGATAGAGGATAGGATAGGATAGAGGATAGGATAGGATAGAGGATAGGATAGGATGGAGGATAGGATAGGATAGAGGATAGGATAGGATAGAGGATAGGATAGGATAGAGGATAGGATAGGATAGAGGATAGGATAGGATAGAGGATAGGATAGGATAGAGGATAGGATAGGATAGAGGATAGGATAGGATAGGATAGAGGATAGGATAGGATAGTGGATAGGATAGGATAGAGGATAGAGGATAGGATAGGATAGGATAGGATAGAGGATAGGATAGGATAGAGGATAGGGTAGGATAGAGGATAGAATAGGATAGAGGATAGGATAGGATAGAGGACAGGATAGGATAGAGGATTGGATAGGATAGAGGATATGATAGGATAGCGGATAGGATATAATGGAGTATAGGTTAGGAATGAGGATAGGATAGGGTTCAGGATAGGATAGGATAGAGAATAGGATAGGATAGAGGATAGGTTAGGATAGAGTATAGGATAGGATAGAGGATAGGATAGGATAGCGGATAGTATAGGATAGAGGATAGGATAGGATAGAGGATAGGATAGGATAGAGGATAGGATAGGATAGAGGATAGGTGACGATAGAGGATAGGATAGGATAGAGGATAGGATAGGATAGAGGATAGGATAGGATAGAGGATAGGATAGAGGATATGATAGGATAGCGGATAGGATATAATGGAGTATAGGATAGGAATGAGGATAGGATAGGGTTCAGGATAGGATAGGATAGAGGATAGGATAAGATAGAGGATAGGTTAGGATAGAGGATAGGATAGGATAGGATAGAGGATAGGATAGGATAGAGGATAGGAGAGGATAGAGGATAGGATAGGATAGAGGATAGGATAGGATAGAGGATAGGATAGGATAGAGGAAAGGATAGGATAGAGGATAGGATAGAGGATTGGTTAGTATAAAGGATAGGAGAGGATAGAGGATAGGATAGGATAGAGGATAGGATAGAGGATAGGATAGGATAGAGGATATGATAGAGGATAGGATAGAGGTTTGGATAGGATAGAGGATATTATAGGATAGAGGATATGATACGATAGCGGATAGGATATAATGGAGTATAGGATAGTAATGAGGATAGGATAGCGTTGAGGATATGATAGGATAGAGGATAGGATAGGATAGAGGACAGGTTAGGATAGAGGATAGGATAGGATAGAGGATAGGATAGGATAGAGGATAGGATAGGATAGAGTGTAGGATAGGATAGAGGATAGGATAGGATAGAGGATAGGATAGAGGATAGGATAGAGGATAGGATAGAGGATTGGATAGGATAGAGGATAGGATAGGATAGAGGATAGGATAGAGGATAGGATAGAGGATAGGATAGAGGATAGGATAGAGGATAGGATAGAGGATTGGATAGGATAGAGGATATGATAGGATAGCGGATAGGATATAATGGAGTATAGGATAGGAATGAGGATAGGATAGCGTTGAGGATAGGATATGATAGAGGATAGGGTAGGATAGAGGGTAGGTTAGGATAGAGGATAGGATAGGATAGAGGATAGGATAGGAAAGAGGATAGGATAGGATAGAGGATAGGTTAGGATAGAGGATTGGATAGTATAAAGGATAGGTGAGGATAGAGAATAGGATAGCATTGAGGATAGGATAGGATAGTGGATAGGATAGGATAGAGCAGACGATAGATGATAGGATAGGATAGAGGATAGGGTAGGAGATTGGATAGGATAGAGGATACGATAGGGTAGATGGTATCATAGGCAAGAGGATAGGATATGATAGAGGATACGATATTATAGAGGATAGGATAGGATAGAGAATAGGATAGGATAGAGGATAGGTTAGGATAGTGTATAGGATAGGATAGAGGATAGGATAGCATAGAGGATAGGATAGGATAGAGGATAGGATAGGATAGAGGATATGATAGGATAGAGGATAGGATAGCATAGAGGATAGGATAGGATAGAGGATAGGATAGGATAGAGGATAGGATAGGATAGAGGATAGGATAGGATAGGATAGGATAGAGGATAGGATAGGATAGAGGATAGGATAGGATAGGATAGAGGATAGGATAGGATAGAGGATAGGATAGAATAGAGGATAGGATAGGATAGAGGATAGGATAGGATAGAGGATAGGATAGAAGATAGGATAGGATAGGATAGAGGATAGGATAGAGGATTGGATAGGATAGAGGACAGGAGACGATATAAGATAAGATAGGGGATTGGATAGGATAGAGGATAGGATAGGATAGAGGATAGGATAGGGGATTGGATAGGATAGAGGATAGGAGACGATGGAGGATAGGATAGGATAGAGGATAGGATAGGATAGAGGATTGGATAGTATAAAGGATAGGTGAGGATAGAGAATAGGATAGCATTGAGGATAGGATAGGATAGTGGATAGGATAGGATAGAGCAGACGATAGAGGATAGGATAGGATCGAGGATAGGATAGGGGATTGGATAGGATAGAGGATAGGAGACGATGGAGGATAGGATAGGATAGAGGATAGGATAGGATAGACGATTGGATAAGATAGAGGATAGGTTAGGATAGAGGATAGGATAGGATAGGATAGAGGATAGGAGAGGATAGAGGATAGGATAGGATAGAGGATAGGATAGGATAGAGGATAGGATACGATAGAGGATAGGATAGGATAGAGGATAGGATAGAGGATAGGATAGAGGATAGGATAGAGGATAGGATAGAGGATAGGATATAGGATAGGATAGAGGATTGGATAGGATAGAGGATATTATAGGATAGAGGATAGGATAGGATAGAGGATAGAATAGGATAGAGGATAGGATAGGATAGAGGACAGGATAGGATAGAGGATTGGATAGGATAGAGGATATGATAGGATAGCGGATAGGATATAATGGAGTATAGGTTAGGAATGAGGATAGGATAGGGTTCAGGATAGGATAGGATAGAGAATAGGATAGGATAGAGGATAGGTTAGGATAGAGTATAGGATAGGATAGAGGATAGGATAGGATAGCGGATAGTATAGGATAGAGGATAGGATAGGATAGAGGATAGGATAGGATAGAGGATAGGATAGGATAGAGGATAGGAGACGATAGAGGATAGGATAGGATAGAGGATAGGATAGGATAGAGGATAGGATAGGATAGAGGATAGGATAGAGGATAGGATAGAGGATATGATAGGATAGCGGATAGGATATAATGGAGTATAGGATAGGAATGAGGATAGGATAGGGTTCAGGATAGGATAGGATAGAGGATAGGATAAGATAGAGGATAGGTTAGGATAGAGGATAGGATAGGATAGGATAGAGGATAGGATAGGATAGAGGATAGGAGAGGATAGAGGATAGGATAGGATAGAGGATAGGATAGGATAGAGGATAGGATAGGATAGAGGAAAGGATAGGATAGCGGTTAGTATAGGATAGAGGATAGGATAGGATAGAGGATAGGATAGGATAGAGGATAGGATAGGATAGAGGATAGGAGACGATAGAGGATAGGATAGGTTCAGGATAGGATAGGATAGAGGATAGGATAAGATAGAGGATAGGTTAGGATAGAGGATAGGATAGGATAGGATAGAGGATAGGATAGGATAGAGGATAGGAGAGGATAGAGGATAGGATAGGATAGAGGATAGGATAGGATAGAGGATAGGATAGGATAGAGGAAAGGATAGGATAGAGGATAGGATAGAGGATTGGTTAGTATAAAGGATAGGAGAGGATAGAGGATAGGATAGGATAGAGGATAGGATAGAGGATAGGATAGAGGATATGATAGAGGATAGGATAGAGGTTTGGATAGGATAGAGGATATTATAGGATAGAGGATATGATACGATAGCGGATAGGATATAATGGAGTATAGGATAGTAATGAGGATAGGATATAATGGAGTATAGGATAGTAATGAGGATAGGATAGCGTTGAGGATATGATAGGATAGAGGATAGGATAGGATAGAGGACAGGTTAGGATAGAGGATAGGATAGGATAGAGGATAGGATAGGATAGAGGATAGGATAGGATAGAGGATAGGATAGGATAGAGGATAGGATAGGATAGAGGATAGGATAGAGGATAGGATAGAGGATAGGATAGAGGATAGGATAGAGGATTGGATAGGATAGAGGATATTATAGGATAGAGGATATGATAGAATAGCGGATAGGATATAATGGAGTATAGGATAGGAATGAGGATAGGATAGCGTTGAGGATAGGATAGGATAGAGAATAGGATAGGATAGAGGATAGGTTAGGATAGAGGATAGGATAGGATAGAGGATAGGATAGGATAGAGGATAGGATAGGATAGAGGATAGGATAGGATAGAGGATAGGATAGGATAGAGGATAGGATAGAGGATAGGATAGAGGATAGGATAGGATAGAGGATACGATAGAGGATAGGATAGAGGATAGGATAGAGGATAGGATAGAGGATTGGATAGGATAGAGGATATTATAGGATAGAGGATATGATAGGATAGCGGATAGGATATAATGGAGTATAGGATAGGAGTGAGGATAGGATAGCGTTGAGGATAGGATAAGATAGAGGATAGGATAGGATAGAGGGTAGGTTAGGATAGAGGATAGGATAGGATAGAGGATAGGATAGGAAAGAGGATAGGATAGGATAGAGGATAGGTTAGGATAGAGGATTGGATAGTATAAAGGATAGGTGAGGATAGAGAATAGGATAGCATTGAGGATAGGATAGGATAGTGGATAGGATAGGATAGAGCAGACGATAGAGGATAGGATAGGATAGAGGATAGGGTAGGAGATTGGATAGGATAGAGGATACGATAGGGTAGAGGATAGGATAGGATAGAGGATAGGATAGGATAGAGGATAGGATAGGATAGAGGATAGGATAGGATAGAGGATAGGATAGGATAGAGGATAGGATAGGATAGAGGATAGGATACGATAGAGGATAGGATAGGATAGAGGATAGGATAGGATAGAGATTAGGATAGGATAGGATTGAGGGTAGGATAGAGGATAGGATGGGATAGAGGATAGGATAGGGGATTGGATAGGATAGATGACAGGAGACGATAGAAGATAGGATAGGGGATTGGATAGGATAGAGGAAAGGAGACGATAGAGATTGGATAGGATAGATGATATTATAGGAAAGAGGATAGGATATGATAGAGTATACGATATTATAGAGGATAGGACAGGATAGAGGATAGGATAGGATAGAGGATAGGATAGGATACAGGATAGGATAGGATAGAGGATAGGATAGGATAGAGGATAGGTTAGGATAGAGGATAGGATAGGATAGAGGATAGGATAGGATAGAGGATAGGATAGGATAGAGGATGGGATAGGATAGAGTATAGAATAGGATAGAGCATAGGATAGGATAGGATTGATGGTAGGATGGGATAGAGGATAGGATAGGATAGATTATAGGATAGGGGATTGTATAGGATAGAGGACAGGAGACGATAGAAGATAAGATAGGGGATTGGATAGGATGGAGGAAAGGAGACGATAGAGATTGGATAGGATATATGATATAATAGGAAAGAGGATAGGATATGATAGAGGATACGATATTATAGAGGATAGGACAGGATAGAGGATAGGATAGGATAGAGGATAGGATAGGATGGAGGATAGGATAGGATAGAGGATAGGATAGGATAAAGGATAGGATAGGATAGAGGATAGGATAGGATAGAGGATATGATAGAGGATAGGATAGACGATTGGATAGGATAGAGGATATTATAGGATAGAGGATATGATACGATAGCGGATAGGATATAATGGAGTATACGATAGTAATGAGGATAGGATAGCGTTGAGGATAGGATAGGATAGAGGATAGGATAGGATAGAGGATAGGTTGGGATAGAGGATAGGATAGGATAGAGGATAGGATAGGATAGAGGATAGGATAGGATAGAGGATAGGATAGGATAGAGGATAGGATAGGATAGAGGATAGGATAGGATAGAGGATAGGATAGGAGAGAGGATAGGATAGGATAGAGGATAGGATAGGATAGAGGATAGGATAGGATAGAGGATAGGATAGAGGATTGGATAGGATAGAGGACAGGAGACGATATAAGATAAGATAGGGGATTGGATAGGATAGAGGATAGGATAGGATAGAGGATATGATAGGGGATTGGATAGGATAGAGGATAGGAGACGATGGAGGATAGGATAGGATAGAGGAGAGGATAGGATAGAGGATACGATAGGATAGGATAGAGGATAGGATAGGATAGAGGATAGGATAGGATAGAGGATAGGATAGGATAGAGGATAGGATAGGATAGAGGATAGGATAGGATAGAGGATAGGATAGGATAGTGGATAGGATAGGATAGAGGATAGGATAGGATAGAGGATAGGATAGGATAGAGGATAGGATAGGATAGAGGATAGGATAGGATAGAGGATAGGATAGGATAGAGGATAGGATAGGATAGAGGATAGGATAGGATAGAGCATAGGATAGGATAGGATTGAGGGTAGGATAGAGGATAGGATAGGATAGAGGATAGGATAGGGGATTGGATAGGATAGATGACAGGAGACGATAGAAGATAGGATAGGGGATTGGATAGGATAGAGGAAAGGAGACGATAGAGATTGGATAGGATAGATGATATTATAGGAAAGAGGATAGGATATGATAGAGTATACGATATTATAGAGGATAGGACAGGATAGAGGATAGGATAGGATAGAGGATAGGATAGGATACAGGATAGGATAGGATAGAGGATAGGATAGGATAGAGGATAGGTTAGGATAGAGGATAGGATAGGATAGAGGATAGGATAGGATAGAGGATAGGATAGGATAGAGGATGGGATAGGATAGAGTATAGAATAGGATAGAGCATAGGATAGGATAGGATTGATGGTAGGATAGGATAGAGGATAGGATAGGATAGATTATAGGATAGGGGATTGTATAGGATAGAGGACAGGAGACGATAGAAGATAAGATAGGGGATTGGATAGGATGGAGGAAAGGAGACGATAGAGATTGGATAGGATAGATGATATAATAGGAAAGAGGATAGGATATGATAGAGGATACGATATTATAGAGGATAGGACAGGATAGAGGATAGGATAGGATAGAGGATAGGATAGGATGGAGGATAGGATAGGATAGAGGATAGGATAGGATAGAGGATGGGATAGGATAGAGTATAGAATAGGATAGAGCATAGGATAGGATAGGATTGATGGTAGGATAGGATAGAGGATAGGATAGGATAGATTATAGGATAGGGGATTGTATAGGATAGAGGACAGGAGACGATAGAAGATAAGATAGGGGATTGGATAGGATGGAGGAAAGGAGACGATAGAGATTGGATAGGATAGATGATATAATAGGAAAGAGGATAGGATATGATAGAGGATACGATATTATAGAGGATAGGACAGGATAGAGGATAGGATAGGATAGAGGATAGGATAGGATGGAGGATAGGATAGGATAGAGGATAGGATAGGATAGAGGATAGGACAGGATAGAGGATAGGATAGGATAGAGGATAGGATAGGATAGAGGATAGGATAGGATAGAGGATAGGATAGGATAGAGGATAGGATAGGGGATTGGATAGGATAGAGGATAGGAGACGATGGAGGATAGGATAGGATAGAGGATAGGATAGGATAGAGGATTGGATAGTATAAAGGATAGGTGAGGATAGAGAATAGGATAGCATTGAGGATAGGATAGGATAGTGGATAGGATAGGATAGAGCAGACGATAGAGGATAGGATAGGATCGAGGATAGGATAGGGGATTGGATAGGATAGACGATTGGATAAGATAGAGGATAGGTTAGGATAGAGGATAGGATAGGATAGGATAGAGGATAGGATAGGATAGAGGATAGGATAGGATAGAGGATAGGATAGGATAGTGGATAGGATAGGATAGAGGATAGGATAGGATAGAGGATAGGATAGGATAGAGGATAGGATAGGATAGAGGATAGGATAGGATAGAGGATAGGACAGGATAGAGGATAGGATAGGATGGAGGATAGGATAGGATAGGATAGAGGATAGGATAGGATAGAGGATAGGATAGGATAGAGGATAGGATAGGATAGAGGATAGGATAGGATAGAGGATAGGATAGGATAGAGGATAGGATAGGATAGAGGATAGGATAGGATAGAGGATAGGATAGGATAGAGGATAGGATAGGATAGAGGATAGGATAGGATAGAGGATAGGATAGGATAGAGGATAGGATAGGATAGAGGATAGGATAGGATAGAGGATAGGATAGGATAGAGGATAGGATAGGATAGAGGATAGGATAGGATAGAGGATAGGATAGGATAGGATAGGATAGAGGATAGGATAGGATAGAGGATAGGTTAGGATAGAGAATAGGATAGGATAGAGGGTAGGATGGGATAGGATAGAGGATAGGATCGGATAGAGGATAGGATAGGATAGAGGATAGGATAGGATAGAGGATAGGATAGGATAGAGGATAGGATAGGATAGAGGATAGGATAGGATAGAGGATAGGATAGGATAGAGGATAGGATAGGATAGAGGATAGGATAGGATAGAGGATAGGATAGGATAGAGGATAGGATAGGATAGACGATAGGATCACCGGATTGACATGCGCGCGCAGAGCACGGGTGCCCCCAGGAGTCTAGGGACGGACGGGGAGAAGTTAGTGGGTATACTCGGCGTTGAACCAACCAGCCGAGGAGTCCCACATAACCCGGACCATCCCCCCCCGGGGGGGTTCGGGTATCCGTAACGAGATTACCTCCTCGAAAAAAAAAAAAAAAAAAAAAAATAGACGATAGGATAGGATAGAGGATAGGATAGGATAGAGGATAGGATAGGATAGATGATAGGATAGGATAGAGGATAGGATAGGATAGAGGATAGGATAGGATAGAGGATAGGATAGGATAGAGGATAGGATAGGATAGAGGATAGGATAGGATAGAGGATAGGATAGGATAGAGGATAGGATAGGATAGAGGATAGGATAGGATAGAGGATAGGATAGGATAGAAGATAGGATAGGATAGGATAGAGGATAGGATAGGATAGAGGATAGGATAGGATAGAGGATAGGAAAGGATAGAGGATAGGATAGGATAGAGGATAGGATAGGATAGGATAAAGGATAGGATAGAGGATTGGTTAGTATAAAGGATAGGAGAGGATAGAGGATAGGATAGGATTGAGGATAGGATAGGATAGAGGATAGGACAGGATAGAGCATAGGATAGGATAGGATTGAGGGTAGGATAGAGGATAGGATAGGATAGAGGGTAGGATAGTATAAAGGATAGGTGAGGATAGAGAATAGGATAGCATTGAGGATAGGATAGGATAGTGGATAGGATAGGATAGAACAGACGATAGAGGATAGGATAGGGGATTGGATAGGATAGAGGATAGGAGACGATGGAGGATAGGATAGGATAGAGGATAGGATAGGATAGAGGATTGGATAGTATAAAGGATAGGTGAGGATAGAGAATAGGATAGCATTGAGGATAGGATAGGATAGTGGATAGGATAGGATAGAGCAGACGATAGAGGATAGGATAGGATAGAGGATAGGGTAGGAGATTGGATAGGATAGAGGATAGGATAGGGTAGATGATATTATAGGCAAGAGGATAGGATATGATAGAGGATACGTTATTATAGAGGATAGGATAGGATAGAGAATAGGATAGGATAGAGGATAGGTTAGGATAGAGTATAGGATAGGATAGAGGATAGGATAGGATAGCGGATAGTATAGGATAGAGGATAGGAGACGATAGAGGATAGGATAGGATAGAGGATAGGATATTATAGAGGATAGGATAGGATAGAGGATAGGATAGAGGATAGGATAGAGGATATGATAGGATAGCGGATAGGATATAATGGAGTATAGGATAGGAATGAGGATAGGATAGGGTTCAGGATAGGATAGGTTAGAGGATAGGATAAGATAGAGGATAGGTTAGGATAGAGGATAGGATAGGATAGGATAGAGGATAGGATAGGATAGAGGATAGGATAGGATAGAGGATAGGATAGGATAGGATAGAGGATAGGATAGGATAGAGGATAGGATAGGATAGAGGATAGGATAGGATAGAGGATAGCATAGGATAGAGGATAGGATAGGATAGAGGATAGGCTAGGATAGAGGATAGGATAGGATAGAGGATAGGATAGGATAGATTATAGGATAGGATAGAAGATAGGATAGGATAGAGGATAGGATAGGATAGAGGATAGGATAGGATAGAGGATAGGATAGGATAGAGGATAGGATAGGATAGAGGATAGGATAGGATAGAGGATAGGATAGAGGATTGGATAGGATAGAGGACAGGAGACGATATAAGATAAGATAGGGGATTGGATAGGATAGAGAATAGGATAGGATAGAGGATAGGATAGGGGATTGGATAGGATAGAGGATAGGAGACGATGGAGGATAGGATAGGATAGAGGAGAGGATAGGATAGAGGATAGGATAGGATAGAGGATAGGATAGGATAGAGTGTAGGATAGGATAGAGGATAGGATAGGATAGAGGATAGGATAGAGGATAGGATAGAGGATAGGATAGAGGATTGGATAGGATAGAGGATAGGATAGGATAGAGGATAGGATAGAGGATAGGATAGAGGATAGGATAGAGGATAGGATAGAGGATAGGATAGAGGATTGGATAGGATAGAGGATATGATAGGATAGCGGATAGGATATAATGGAGTATAGGATAGGAATGAGGATAGGATAGCGTTGAGGATAGGATATGATAGAGGATAGGGTAGGATAGAGGGTAGGTTAGGATAGAGGATAGGATAGGATAGAGGATAGGATAGGAAAGAGGATAGGATAGGATAGAGGATAGGTTAGGATAGAGGATTGGATAGTATAAAGGATAGGTGAGGATAGAGAATAGGATAGCATTGAGGATAGGATAGGATAGTGGATAGGATAGGATAGAGCAGACGATAGATGATAGGATAGGATAGAGGATAGGGTAGGAGATTGGATAGGATAGAGGATACGATAGGGTAGATGGTATCATAGGCAAGAGGATAGGATATGATAGAGGATACGATATTATAGAGGATAGGATAGGATAGAGAATAGGATAGGATAGAGGATAGGTTAGGATAGTGTATAGGATAGGATAGAGGATAGGATAGCATAGAGGATAGGATAGGATAGAGGATAGGATAGGATAGAGGATATGATAGGATAGAGGATAGGATAGCATAGAGGATAGGATAGGATAGAGGATAGGATAGGATAGAGGATAGGATAGGATAGAGGATAGGATAGGATAGGATAGGATAGAGGATAGGATAGGATAGAGGATAGGATAGGATAGGATAGAGGATAGGATAGGATAGAGGATAGGATAGAATAGAGGATAGGATAGGATAGAGGATAGGATAGGATAGAGGATAGGATAGAAGATAGGATAGGATAGGATAGAGGATAGGATAGAGGATTGGATAGGATAGAGGACAGGAGACGATATAAGATAAGATAGGGGATTGGATAGGATAGAGGATAGGATAGGATAGAGGATAGGATAGGGGATTGGATAGGATAGAGGATAGGAGACGATGGAGGATAGGATAGGATAGAGGATAGGATAGGATAGAGGATTGGATAGTATAAAGGATAGGTGAGGATAGAGAATAGGATAGCATTGAGGATAGGATAGGATAGTGGATAGGATAGGATAGAGCAGACGATAGAGGATAGGATAGGATCGAGGATAGGATAGGGGATTGGATAGGATAGAGGATAGGAGACGATGGAGGATAGGATAGGATAGAGGATAGGATAGGATAGACGATTGGATAAGATAGAGGATAGGTTAGGATAGAGGATAGGATAGGATAGGATAGAGGATAGGAGAGGATAGAGGATAGGATAGGATAGAGGATAGGATAGGATAGAGGATAGGATACGATAGAGGATAGGATAGGATAGAGGATAGGATAGAGGATAGGATAGAGGATAGGATAGAGGATAGGATAGAGGATAGGATATAGGATAGGACAGAGGATTGGATAGGATAGAGGATATTATAGGATAGAGGATAGGATAGGATAGAGGATAGAATAGGATAGAGGATAGGATAGGATAGAGGACAGGATAGGATAGAGGATTGGATAGGATAGAGGATATGATAGGATAGCGGATAGGATATAATGGAGTATAGGTTAGGAATGAGGATAGGATAGGGTTCAGGATAGGATAGGATAGAGAATAGGATAGGATAGAGGATAGGTTAGGATAGAGTATAGGATAGGATAGAGGATAGGATAGGATAGCGGATAGTATAGGATAGAGGATAGGATAGGATAGAGGATAGGATAGGATAGAGGATAGGATAGGATAGAGGATAGGAGACGATAGAGGATAGGATAGGATAGAGGATAGGATAGGATAGAGGATAGGATAGGATAAAGGATAGGATAGAGGATAGGATAGAGGATATGATAGGATAGCGGATAGGATATAATGGAGTATAGGATAGGAATGAGGATAGGATAGGGTTCAGGATAGGATAGGATAGAGGATAGGATAAGATAGAGGATAGGTTAGGATAGAGGATAGGATAGGATAGGATAGAGGATAGGATAGGATAGAGGATAGGAGAGGATAGAGGATAGGATAGGATAGAGGATAGGATAGGATAGAGGATAGGATAGGATAGAGGAAAGGATAGGATAGCGGTTAGTATAGGATAGAGGATAGGATAGGATAGAGGATAGGATAGGATAGAGGATAGGATAGGATAGAGGATAGGAGACGATAGAGGATAGGATAGGTTCAGGATAGCATAGGATAGAGGATAGGATAAGATAGAGGATAGGTTAGGATAGAGGATAGGATAGGATAGGATAGAGGATAGGATAGGATAGAGGATAGGAGAGGATAGAGGATAGGATAGGATAGAGGATAGGATAGGATAGAGGATAGGATAGGATAGAGGAAAGGATAGGATAGAGGATAGGATAGAGGATTGGTTAGTATAAAGGATAGGAGAGGATAGAGGATAGGATAGGATAGAGGATAGGATAGAGGATAGGATAGAGGATATGATAGAGGATAGGATAGAGGTTTGGATAGGATAGAGGATATTATAGGATAGAGGATATGATACGATAGCGGATAGGATATAATGGAGTATAGGATAGTAATGAGGATAGGATATAATGGAGTATAGGATAGTAATGAGGATAGGATAGCGTTGAGGATATGATAGGATAGAGGATAGGATAGGATAGAGGACAGGTTAGGATAGAGGATAGGATAGGATAGAGGATAGGATAGGATAGAGGATAGGATAGGATAGAGGATAGGATAGGATAGAGGATAGGATAGGATAGAGGATAGGATAGAGGATAGGATAGAGGATAGGATAGAGGATAGGATAGAGGATTGGATAGGATAGAGGATATTATAGGATAGAGGATATGATAGAATAGCGGATAGGATATAATGGAGTATAGGATAGGAATGAGGATAGGATAGCGTTGAGGATAGGATAGGATAGAGAATAGGATAGGATAGAGGATAGGTTAGGATAGAGGATAGGATAGGATAGAGGATAGGATAGGATAGAGGATAGGATAGGATAGAGGATAGGATAGGATAGAGGATAGGATAGGATAGAGGATAGGATAGAGGATAGGATAGAGGATAGGATAGGATAGAGGATACGATAGAGGATAGGATAGAGGATAGGATAGAGGATAGGATAGAGGATAGGATAGAGGATTGGATAGGATAGAGGATATTATAGGATAGAGGATATGATAGGATAGCGGATAGGATATAATGGAGTATAGGATAGGAATGAGGATAGGATAGCGTTGAGGATAGGATAAGATAGAGGATAGGATAGGATAGAGGGTAGGTTAGGATAGAGGATAGGATAGGATAGAGGATAGGATAGGAAAGAGGATAGGATAGGATAGAGGATAGGTTAGGATAGAGGATTGGATAGTATAAAGGATAGGTGAGGATAGAGAATAGGATAGCATTTAGGATAGGATAGGATAGTGGATAGGATAGGATAGAGCAGACGATAGAGGATAGGATAGGATAGAGGATAGGGTAGGAGATTGGATAGGATAGAGGATACGATAGGGTAGAGGATAGGATAGGATAGAGGATAGGATAGGATAGAGGATAGGATAGGATAGAGGATAGGATAGGATAGAGGATAGGATAGGATAGAGGATAGGATAGGATAGAGGATAGGATACGATAGAGGATAGGATAGGATAGAGGATAGGATAGGATAGAGATTAGGATAGGATAGGATTGAGGGTAGGATAGAGGATAGGATGGGATAGAGGATAGGATAGGGGATTGGATAGGATAGATGACAGGAGACGATAGAAGATAGGATAGGGGATTGGATAGGATAGAGGAAAGGAGACGATAGAGATTGGATAGGATAGATGATATTATAGGAAAGAGGATAGGATATGATAGAGTATACGATATTATAGAGGATAGGACAGGATAGAGGATAGGATAGGATAGAGGATAGGATAGGATACAGGATAGGATAGGATAGAGGATAGGATAGGATAGAGGATAGGTTAGGATAGAGGATAGGATAGGATAGAGGATAGGATAGGATAGAGGATAGGATAGGATAGAGGATGGGATAGGATAGAGTATAGAATAGGATAGAGCATAGGATAGGATAGGATTGATGGTAGGATGGGATAGAGGATAGGATAGGATAGATTATAGGATAGGGGATTGTATAGGATAGAGGACAGGAGACGATAGAAGATAAGATAGGGGATTGGATAGGATGGAGGAAAGGAGACGATAGAGATTGGATAGGATATATGATATAATAGGAAAGAGGATAGGATATGATAGAGGATACGATATTATAGAGGATAGGACAGGATAGAGGATAAAATAGGATAGAGGATAGGATAGGATGGAGGATAGGATAGGATAGAGGATAGGATAGGATAAAGGATAGGATAGGATAGAGGATAGGATAGGATAGAGGATATGATAGAGGATAGGATAGACGATTGGATAGGATAGAGGATATTATAGGATAGAGGATATGATACGATAGCGGATAGGATATAATGGAGTATACGATAGTAATGAGGATAGGATAGCGTTGAGGATAGGATAGGATAGAGGATAGGATAGGATAGAGGATAGGTTGGGATAGAGGATAGGATAGGATAGAGGATAGGATAGGATAGAGGATAGGATAGGATAGAGGATAGGATAGGATAGAGGATAGGATAGGATAGAGGATAGGATAGGATAGAGGATAGGATAGGAGAGAGGATAGGATAGGATAGAGGATAGGATAGGATAGAGGATAGGATAGGATAGAGGATAGGATAGAGGATTGGATAGGATAGAGGACAGGAGACGATATAAGATAAGATAGGGGATTGGATAGGATAGAGGATAGGATAGGATAGAGGATATGATAGGGGATTGGATAGGATAGAGGATAGGAGACGATGGAGGATAGGATAGGATAGAGGAGAGGATAGGATAGAGGATAGGATAGGATAGGATAGAGGATAGGATAGGATAGAGGATAGGATAGGATAGAGGATAGGATAGGATAGAGGATAGGATAGGATAGAGGATAGGATAGGATAGAGGATAGGATAGGATAGAGGATAGGATAGGATAGTGGATAGGATAGGATAGAGGATAGGATAGGATAGAGGATAGGATAGGATAGAGGATAGGATAGGATAGAGGATAGGATAGGATAGAGGATAGGATAGGATAGAGGATAGGATACGATAGAGGATAGGATAGGATAGAGGATAGGATAGGATAGAGCATAGGATAGGATAGGATTGAGGGTAGGATAGAGGATAGGATAGGATAGAGGATAGGATAGGGGATTGGATAGGATAGATGACAGGAGACGATAGAAGATAGGATAGGGGATTGGATAGGATAGAGGAAAGGAGACGATAGAGATTGGATAGGATAGATGATATTATAGGAAAGAGGATAGGATATGATAGAGTATACGATATTATAGAGGATAGGACAGGATAGAGGATAGGATAGGATAGAGGATAGGATAGGATACAGGATAGGATAGGATAGAGGATAGGATAGGATAGAGGATAGGTTAGGATAGAGGATAGGATAGGATAGAGGATAGGATAGGATAGAGGATAGGATAGGATAGAGGAT
>NW_027489948.1:0-18374 GCF_050948215.1 Halictus rubicundus | reverse complement strand
TAAGACAATCTCTATTCTCAGGTTAGTTAGCTCAGATTCTGTCAAACAGTTTTTCTCAGCTTACCAGAATTCAGTCTTTTGACCTTTGGTGCGAGTAGCAGTGTGGCGGCCTGTGCAAAGAGCACGCCGACGAACCGCCAGCATACATTGTAGACGCGGCGGCGACCTCGTATAAATACACATCAATATTATACAATATTGTTTATATACCCATTCCTTTCAAAAACTATTTAACGAAGCTTAACGTTAATTTTCAACATTATAAACAATTTTGCAACAACACATTTTTACGACTGTACACTGAACCCCGGAGTATAATATAAAGGAATATATAAAATACCGTTCTTTACAGATCACAGCTAGTTATTTACATAAATCTAGGAAATAGTTGTTATTGCATAATTATTTTCAATAAGGGTTATAGAAATTCTGAATCAACATTTCACCATCAAAATATATAATAAAACATCGCAAACATTTAGCATTGTCAATATACTAAAATGCTTGATAATATCGATGTGCTGATCTTCCCGCTGTAACTCGCATCATGTCATTTTACGCCTGATTTTATTTCGAGCAGCTCGCATCGGTGCGGATAGCTCGCATCGTGCGAGTACTCGACTCGACTCGCACAATCGAGCCGAGCTAAGCTCAACCAGAGTTGGGCAAAATATTTATCTAAATAAAAATTTCGAGTAACGAATAAAAGATAAAAAAATTTTTATTACCTTTTGGTATGTGTTGTGGTTTGGGTGTTCAGTAAAGGATTCACCCAATATAACAATAACCATTTATTAAATAAGCAACAAAAACTCAACGACGTAACAAGGAACAAAGAAAATGAAATAACAATGAAACAAGAACTACGGATAAACGACTATACGAACAACTGACGGCGAATGACGACTTCTCACAACGACTGACTGACTTGAACTGACTGACTGACTGACTGACTGACCCTGTCATCCGTCAGAATCCGCGCTTATATCCTCCAGGAATTTCCTTCGAACAAGAAAACTTCTGGAGTGGGGATGTCGCTTCCTGTACGTGCCCCTTGGAGAAAGTTCGTGTCCTTGCACCGAACATCCGTGTCCTGGCGAAAGTCAAGGGTTGGCGGCCAAATGTGCACGCCAAGGAAAAACCCCGAACCTGGTCGCCAAATGTGCACCCCAGGTAGGAATAGACTTCCGGCGACTAAGTGTGCGCTCGGGAAGAGCTTGGGCCTGGCGACCAAGTGCGTCCAAGGTCCCAGCCCGCAGACGACGCTCCTACCTGGGTCCGATCAACCCTTCTCCAAGGGGTCCGCCACATTACTTGAATATTGTATTTATTCTTTTTTTTTTATTCTATAACCATTACAGAATATATTTTGTTGAATAATCATTATTTTATAAATATCGCAAGAAGTTCCAAATTAATTAATTACACCTATAAATTATCGATTATAAAATAATGATTACAATGGTGAACAATATGGAAAATAAGAAGGCAATAAGAGTGTAATGAAATTATACAATAAAAGATAATTATTTTCATTCTACGCATTATACGTTTATTTATTGCCTCTGTCACTGACGTTTTTTCCATAATTCACGAGCAAATGTTCTTTTAGTTCCACAACCGACGAGAGTATCTCGACATTAGGGCCGTTACCGACCGCTCCCAGCACCCACCTGGCACCCACTTTGAGACTCGCAGTTTAACACGGGGGCTGGCAGTCTTTATACATATATATATATATCGTGGGTGCACTGATCCACCGACCAGATATATATAAAGACTGACAGCCTTACGGGAGAATGTGTCGCTCGAAAAATACGGTGTTGTCTACCGCTCTCTAGGATAGATTTTGGCTGGAGTAAGAAACAGAAGGCCAACGACGGTATCTCGTCGGTGCAGAAGACCACTAAGGAACTTCTCGTCGCTGAGAAGGTGAATCATCACGGACCCATATCGATTATCAAATGTTACATTCTCCGACAAACGTATTCAAATTAAAAAGATATTTTTTTTTAGTGTTGCTTTTTAAGATCTAAAATATTAAAAGTAAAACTAATATCAAGGACGAAAAATTCGTCAAAATATTTTACGTAAGAAATTATTAAAGCATAATTTTAGGAAAATCAATTTCTACTTCCATATGAGATACCTTAATTTGTAATTTAAAAATATTTCATGAACAAGCATTATTTCCTTACACTTTTTTTTTTTATAGATAATTGTTCCAAGAATCGATCTGTGGGAACAGAAATATGTTGAAAACCAGAGTAGCGTTTATTTAACGTACTATTCCGAATAGTATAGAGTTTGAGAGAGAATCACGTGGATGAATTAATATAATATAAAATAATATAATTGTAGAAGCAAAGATGGGCAAATTTTTATTGAAATAGACATTTCAAACAGCGAATAAAAGATAAAAAATGATTTGTTACGCGTCAAATAAAAATAATTATGTTATCTCTATTCCGCACGTAATGAATTTATTCGACGAATAAAGATTTTTTTATAAAGACCGACCAACAGCCTACAATGTAAGCAGATGGAGAATCCAACATTATTGGCAATTTATGCTTTTATGTTTTTAATCAGAACAATATTGTTAATACGAATGAGTTGTAGAGCTCATCCCGATCAAAATGAGTCTAAACACGACATCATTTGGACTGTCTTTAATGAGATTGTAATTTTTATCGTAACATTACGTATCAGTGAAACTTGGTCGATTACACCCGAATTTGATCTCATTTTCATCAGGAAAATCCCCTCCATTCGCTCGTCACAATTTCATGAGGATATATTGCACAATCTAAAAGTTTAAACTTTCATTCGTGCGCGATTCTCCATCCGTTTACATTGTATGTCGTCTGTCGTCGCTGGGTCTTTGAAGCTCGGCACTCGGCAAAAGTTATTCGAGCATTTATTTGAAGCCTTCGGATAAAAGATACAGATGAAAGATGAAAAAATTTCTCGTAGTTTGAATAAATCCGCTTCGAATAAAAAAAAGTATCTTTATTCGTCGGATAAATTCTCGTCGAATAAAATTATTTATTCGATACTCGTCGAATAAAGATACCTTTTTCATTCGAACCTTCGAATAACGAATAAAGATGAAGTATCTTTTATTCGAATCGTTATTTAAATAATTTTTATCTAATAATGCCCAACTCTGGGCACACCAGAATGACTGGCATTCAAAAGGAGAGAATATCCGTCTACGATACATATAATGTTGCACGGAGAAGCGGACAGCGAAACTAGAGAAGCGTCCTCCCCGAGGAGTGGGCCACACATTGTCGGCTATATCGGTGTGAGACCAGAAGACCACTACTAATCCAATCACAAAACTTCTTTATTTTTCGTTATTTTTTTTTTTTTTTTAACTTTTACCAACATATTCGTGACATTTTTCTGATTAAAATGAAACCAAATATGATATAATTCCGACGATAATTGCTTGTGTAATGAACGATTGATGTTTCGGACGCGAAAAAGGACAGCGTATGGGAAAGAAAGAGCCGCGGAGAGTCGAAGCGTTCGGAAAAGATGAAAGACTGGCGTGAGCTCAGGCCTTTAAATAAAAAAATAAACTTTTTCATTATTAATTATTTTTCTATCGGACTTTCACCAACATACTCGTGGCATTTTTCTAAGGAAAACGGTACCAAATATGACAAAATTCCGATGATATTTACTTGTGTAATGAACGACGGAAGTTTCGGACGCAAAGAAGGACAGCATATGAAAAGAAAGAGACGCGGCGAGTCCTTCCCGTCTCGAGTTCGACAGCTTGGTTTTCGCCGCGGACAAATAGATGTGGTTACTAATGTATATGTATTGACAATTACTCACAGAAAGTTAAATTTAACAATACAATTAATGATTATACATAAAGTTTATTGCTGATAAAATATAAAGAATATTAAATGTAAAGAAACAATTCTATAAGGTATAAAAAATAGCAATCAATACAATTATAATTAAAACTTAAAATGACAGACACTTTTCAAAACTTTTATCTCTACCTCTATGTTAGGGATACAGAAGCTGAAAATTTCATCGAAATCGGTTGACGGAGAAAAAAACAACGTGCATTGCAAGATATAAGAATCTGTGTATCTGCGTGTCTGTACAAATAGCAATAATACTGCCACCAAATAGCTTTATATGGATAAGATCCGTCGAAAGTTAGTTTCATTACATAACACTTTTATTTCGTTACTACCTTTACTTGAATAATTGCAGTCCAGCATTAGAAGTGGTATTATCGGTTAAATAAGTAAAAAAAATAATTTTCTGTGTTTGTTACTACGGATCACAATAAGAACGATTGAATTTTGTCATTACTTGAATATTGTATTTATTCTTTTTTTTTTATTCTATAACTATTACAGAATATATTTTGTTGAATAATCATTATTTTATAAATATCGCAATAAGTTCCAAATTAATTAATTTCACCTATAAACTATCGATTATAAAATAATGATTACAATGGTGAATAATACGGAAAATAAGAAGGCAATAATAGTGTAATGAAATTATACAATAAAAAATAATTATTCTCATTCTACGCATTATCCGTTTATTTATTGCCTATGTCACTGACGTTTCTTCCGTAATTCACGAGCAAATGTTCTATTTAGGTAGCGAGCGCGGCATGTTTAGCGATGTTGGTATTTGAGATCAGTGATAGTTCCACTTTCTTAGTTCCACAACCGACGAGAGTATCTCGACATTGGGGCCGTTACCGACCGATCCCAGCACCCACCTGGCACTAGGCCTGCAGCCAAGCTCGCATATGCGAGCCGAGCTCGGGTCCAGTCGAGCCGGGACTCGCTTTTCGAGTCGAGTCGAGTACTCGCACGATGCGAGCTGCTCGCAACGAAGCGAACGGCTCGAAATAAAATCAGGCGTAAAATGACATGATGCGAGTTACAGCAGGAAGATCAGCACATTGATATTATCAAGCATTTTAGTATATTGACAATGCTAAATGTTTGCGATGTTTTATTATATATTTTGATAGTGAAATGTTGATTCAGAATTTGTATAACCCTTATTGAAAATAATTATGCAATAACAACTATTTCCTAGATTTATGTAAATAACTAGATGTGATCTGTAAAGAACGGTATTTTATATATTCCTTTATATTATACTCCGGTTCACTGTACAGTCGTAAAAATGTGTTGTCGCAAAATTGTTTATAATGTTGAAAATTAACGTGAAACCAAGTTGGAAGTTGGAAGTTCCAACAGCCTGTCATTCGGTACTGTGCAAGTATAGGTGATAAGATTTAAAAGGGCATAGCCGATTAAGATGGTCAAAACAATTGGAACCGCAAAAAGATTCCATTTCAAACAGTATTGATTTCTTGATTTTCTGGAAATGACAGACGTAGATTTCAAAATTCTTTTCACGGAATCTTACCAATTTTCACAAGCAATTTCATATCTGGCGGAAATCGTAGACGAACACGATAATATAAATATTCATTGCCTAATCAATGTTACTTCAATATTTTTAAAACATTAAAAAAATATTGTTAAAATCACATGAATAAATAATATAAGAAATTGAAAAAATAAAGATGATGTATGGGAAAAAACATTTACCACCGACGGGATAAGAACCCCAGCGTATCCGCTCCTTAGTTCGACACACGTCCGGCGATGTTACAAAACTTTACGAACATTCTGGTATATATCACACAAAATACAATTTATTCTTTCTCTTAAATCACATTTCTTAGGTCAAAGAATTACTTGTTTCAATTTAATAATGCTAAAAATTACTTAATATATAGCTGCGATAAAACCAACAAGTGTAACTTTCCTCCTAATAGCAAAAACGTCGAAAAAATTCGGTTTTTATTGTTTTTTGACGATGATGTCCCACAACAAAAAATCTAAAAAAAATTGACGACACTGCCTGTTATAGTACTTTAACAAGGAACTAAACAGTAGAATAGCATGTTTTCAAATTTTTGAGAAATCTGTATTTTTCCGATTTTTTGGAGGTTTTTCATTTTTTTTACGACCACAGTTTGTAACAAAAAAATCTGAAAGTTTAAACTTTCATACGTGCGCGATTCTCCATCCGTTTACATTGTATGTCGTCTGTCGTCGCTGGGTCTTTGAAGCTCGGCACTCGGCAAAAGTTATTCGAGCATTTATTTGAAGCCTTCGAATAAATGATACAGATGAAAGATGAAAAAATTTCTCGTAGTTTGAATAAATCCGCTTCGAATAAAAAAAAGTATCTTTATTCGTCGGATAAATTCTCGTCGAATAAAATTATTTATTCGATACTCGTCGAATAAGGATACCTTTTTTATTCGAACCTTCGAATAACGAATAAAGATGAAGTATCTTTTATTCGAATCGTTATTTAAATAATTTTTATCTAATAATGCCCAACTCTGGGCACACCAGAATGACTGGCATTCAAAAGGAGAGAATATCCGTCTACGATACATATAATGTTGCACGGAGAAGCGGACAGCGAAACTAGAGAAGCGTCCTCCCCGAGGAGTGGGCCACACATTGTCGGCTATATCGGTGTGAGGCCAGAAGACCACTACTAATCCAATCACAAAACTTCTTTATTTTTCGTTATTTTTTTTTTTTTTTAACTTTTACCAACATATTCGTGACATTTTTCTGATTAAAATGAAACCAAATATGATATAATTCCGACGATAATTGCTTGTGTAATGAACGATTGATGTTTCGGACGCGAAAAAGGACAGCGTATGGGAAAGAAAGAGCCGCGGAGAGTCGAAGCGTTCGGAAAAGATGAAAGACTGGCGTGAGCTCAGGCCTTTAAATAAAAAAATAAACTTTTTCATTATTAATTATTTTTCTATCGGACTTTCACCAACATACTCGTGGCATTTTTCTAAGGAAAACGGTACCAAATATGACAAAATTCCGATGATATTTACTTGTGTAATGAACGACGGAAGTTTCGGACGCAAAGAAGGACAGCATATGAAAAGAAAGAGACGCGGCGAGTCCTTCCCGTCTCGAGTTCGACAGCTCGGTTTTCGCCGCGGACAAATAGATGTGGTTACTAATGTATATGTATTGACAATTACTCACAGAAAGTTAAATTTAACAATACAATTAATGATTATACATAAAGTTTATTGCTGATAAAATATAAAGAATATTAAATGTAAAGAAACAATTCTATAAGGTATAAAAAATAGCAATCAATACGATTATAATTAAAACTTAAAATGACAGACACTTTTCAAAACTTTTATCTCTACCTCTATGTTAGGGATACAGAAGCTGAAAATTTCATCGAAATCGGTTGACGGAGAAAAAAACAACGTGCATTGCAAGATATAAGAATCTGTGTATCTGCGTGTCTGTACAAATAGCAATAATACTGCCACCAAATAGCTTTATATGGATAAGATCCGTCGAAAGTTAGTTTCATTACATAACACTTTTATTTCGTTACTACCTTTACTTGAATAATTGCAGTCCAGCATTAGAAGTGGTATTATCGGTTAAATAAGTAAAAAAAATAATTTTCTGTGTTTGTTACAACGGATCACAATAAGAACGATTGAATTTTGTCATTACTTGAATATTGTATTTATTCTTTTTTTTTTTATTCTATAACTATTACAGAATATATTTTGTTGAATAATCATTATTTTATAAATATCGCAATAAGTTCCAAATTAATTAATTTCACCTATAAACTATCGATTATAAAATAATGATTACAATGGTGAATAATACGGAAAATAAGAAGGCAATAATAGTGTAATGAAATTATACAATAAAAAATAATTATTCTCATTCTACGCATTATCCGTTTATTTATTGCCTATGTCACTGACGTTTCTTCCGTAATTCACGAGCAAATGTTCTATTTAGGTAGCGAGCGCGGCATGTTTAGCGATGTTGGTATTTGAGATCAGTGATAGTTCCACTTTCTTAGTTCCACAACCGACGAGAGTATCTCGACATTGGGGCCGTTACCGACCGATCCCAGCACCCACCTGGCACTAGGCCTGCAGCCAAGCTCGCATATGCGAGCCGAGCTCGGGTCCAGTCGAGCCGGGACTCGCTTTTCGAGTCGAGTCGAGTACTCGCACGATGCGAGCTGCTCGCAACGAAGCGAACGGCTCGAAATAAAATCAGGCGTAAAATGACATGATGCGAGTTACAGCAGGAAGATCAGCACATTGATATTATCAAGCATTTTAGTATATTGACAATGCTAAATGTTTGCGATGTTTTATTATATATTTTGATAGTGAAATGTTGATTCAGAATTTGTATAACCCTTATTGAAAATAATTATGCAATAACAACTATTTCCTAGATTTATGTAAATAACTAGATGTGATCTGTAAAGAACGGTATTTTACATATTCCTTTATATTATACTCCGGGGTTCAGTGTACAGTCGTAAAAATGTGTTGTCGCAAAATTGTTTATAATGTTGAAAATTAACGTGAAACCAAGTTGGAAGTTGGAAGTTCCAACAGCCTGTCATTCGGTACTGTGCAAGTATAGGTGATAAGATTTAAAAGGGCATAGCCGATTAAGATGGTCAAAACAATTGGAACCGCAAAAAGATTCCATTTCAAACAGTATTGATTTCTTGATTTTCTGGAAATGACAGACGTAGAGTTCAAAATTCTTTTCACGGAATCTTGCCAATTTTCACAAGCAATTTCATATCTGGCGGAAATCGTAGACGAACACGATAATATAAATATTCATTGCCTAATCAATGTTACTTCAATATTTTTAAAACATTAAAAAAATATTGTTAAAATCACATGAATAAATAATATAAGAAATTGAAAAAATAAAGATGATGTATGGGAAAAAACATTTACCACCGACGGGATAAGAACCCCAGCGTATCCGCTCCTTAGTTCGACACACGTCCGGCGATGTTACAAAACTTTACGAACATTCTGGTATATATCACACAAAATACAATTTATTCTTTCTCTTAAATCACATTTCTTAGGTCAAAGAATTACTTGTTTCAATTTAATAATGCTAAAAATTACTTAATATATAGCTGCGATAAAACCAACAAGTGTAACTTTCCTCCTAATAGCAAAAACGTCGAAAAAATTCGGTTTTTATTGTTTTTTGACGATGATGTCCCACAACAAAAAATCTAAAAAAAATTGACGACACTGCCTGTTATAGTACTTTAACAAGGAACTAAACAGTAGAATAGCATGTTTTCAAATTTTTGAGAAATCTGCATTTTTCCGATTTTTTGGAGGTTTTTCATTTTTTTTTACGACCACAGTTTGTAACAAAAAAATCTGAAAAAATTATCAAAAATCAGCCTTAGAATCCAAAATATGTCACATTTTTTTCAGAATTTTAGAAAGCATCAGAGTGCGGGAAATACGCGGAGAAGCGCGAAATCTAATTTACCCTGTAACTAACCTCATGGGCAAGATAGGGGGTTGAAATTTTACTCAGAGGGGTTTTTCCTCTAAGGGCAGTTTTGACCATAAATCGGCTAGGCCCTTTTAAAAGGATCTGATGTCTACGTTCAACACTCGTCATACTTTCTGTTTAGTTAATATTTTAATCTAAATCTTTTTTCAATTTGCAATTGTTGGCTCTTCTCCATGGATAACAGTCGATCTTTTATACGATGGTGCAAAATCATGCTAACTACCAAATAATTCGTAGTGGCAGCAAAGTTAAATCTACTTCCTAGCTCGACAATTAACGCAATTATATAACGCAATTTTTCCTGCGTTTTCATTACATGTCATCTAGTAAATTAATCTATCTAGCTTGGCAGAACAGCTGAAGTCGTTTGGTCGATTTATAAAAAAAGTTATTCTGATTTAAAGTGTCTGCCATCAATTATGAGACTGACTGCATAATGTATAACGAGAAGCGGCCGCACGTTTCTCGCTAAGCAACCTGCGCTATCTCCATGTTTATAATTGTGCAGTGTGAAAATGGTTTACTGCCTTTTTGGTTCGTTATCTCGGCCATTTCTTCTAAAAAGTGTACTTCCGTACAATGGGACAGTAGGGCTCTCATCAGCGAGCTAAGGTTTATGACCGGCTCTCGCCTGCACTCGCCCACTTAGGTCACCCGCTCTGAGTATTTAATCTACCGGCACGCGTATGCGTTTTGCTCTTCCTCCCTCCCCATCGAGCCACTAGCTTAGTTATTCATTATCGAAAAATATAAAAGTCTAAGACAATCTCTATTCTCAGGTTAGTTAGCTCAGATTCTGTCAAACAGTTTTTCTCAGCTTACCAGAATTCAGTCTTTTGACCTTTGGTGCGAGTACCAGTGTGGCGGCCTGTGCAAAGAGCACGCCGACGAACCGCCAGCATACATTGTAGACGCGGCGGCGACCTCGTATAAATACACATCAATATTATACAATATTGTTTATATACCCATTCCTTTCAAAAACTATTTAACGAAGCTTAACGTTAATTTTCAACATTATAAACAATTTTGCAACAACACATTTTTACGACTGTACACTGAACCCCGGAGTATAATATAAAGGAATATATAAAATACCGTTCTTTACAGATCACAGCTAGTTATTTACATAAATCTAGGAAATAGTTGTTATTGCATAATTATTTTCAATAAGGGTTATAGAAATTCTGAATCAACATTTCACCATCAAAATATATAATAAAACATCGCAAACATTTAGCATTGTCAATATACTAAAATGCTTGATAATATCGATGTGCTGATCTTCCCGCTGTAACTCGCATCATGTCATTTTACGCCTGATTTTATTTCGAGCAGCTCGCATCGGTGCGGATAGCTCGCATCGTGCGAGTACTCGACTCGACTCGCACAATCGAGCCGAGCTAAGCTCAACCAGAGTTGGGCAAAATATTTATCTAAATAAAAATTTCGAGTAACGAATAAAAGATAAAAAAATTTTTATTACCTTTTGGTATGTGTTGTGGTTTGGGTGTTCAGTAAAGGATTCACCCAATATAACAATAACCATTTATTAAATAAGCAACAAAAACTCAACGACGTAACAAGGAACAAAGAAAATGAAATAACAATGAAACAAGAACTACGGATAAACGACTATACGAACAACTGACGGCGAATGACGACTTCTCACAACGACTGACTGACTTGAACTGACTGACTGAATGACTGACTGACCCTGTCATCCGTCAGAATCCGCGCTTATATCCTCCAGGAATTTCCTTCGAACAAGAAAACTTCTGGAGTGGGGATGTCGCTTCCTGTACGTGCCCCTTGGAGAAAGTTCGTGTCCTTGCACCGAACATCCGTGTCCTGGCGAAAGTCAAGGGTTGGCGGCCAAATGTGCACGCCAAGGAAAAACCCCGAACCTGGTCGCCAAATGTGCACCCCAGGTAGGAATAGACTTCCGGCGACTAAGTGTGCGCTCGGGAAGAGCTTGGGCCTGGCGACCAAGTGCGTCCAAGGTCCCAGCCCGCAGACGACGCTCCTACCTGGGTCCGATCAACCCTTCTCCAAGGGGTCCGCCACATTACTTGAATATTGTATTTATTCTTTTTTTTTTATTCTATAACCATTACAGAATATATTTTGTTGAATAATCATTATTTTATAAATATCGCAAGAAGTTCCAAATTAATTAATTACACCTATAAATTATCGATTATAAAATAATGATTACAATGGTGAACAATATGGAAAATAAGAAGGCAATAAGAGTGTAATGAAATTATACAATAAAAGATAATTATTTTCATTCTACGCATTATACGTTTATTTATTGCCTCTGTCACTGACGTTTTTTCCATAATTCACGAGCAAATGTTCTTTTAGTTCCACAACCGACGAGAGTATCTCGACATTAGGGCCGTTACCGACCGCTCCCAGCACCCACCTGGCACCCACTTTGAGACTCGCAGTTTAACACGGGGGCTGGCAGTCTTTATATATATATATCTCGTGGGTGCACTGATCCACCGACCAGATATATATAAAGACTGACAGCCTTACGGGAGAATGTGTCGCTCGAAAAATACGGTGTTGTCTACCGCTCTCTAGGATAGATTTTGGCTGGAGTAAGAAACAGAAGGCCAACGACGGTATCTCGTCGGTGCAGAAGACCACTAAGGAACTTCTCGTCGCTGAGAAGGTGAATCATCACGGACCCATATCGATTATCAAATGTTACATTCTCCGACAAACGTATTCAAATTAAAAAGATATTTTTTTTTAGTGTTGCTTTTTAAGATCTAAAATATTAAAAGTAAAACTAATATCAAGGACGAAAAATTCGTCAAAATATTTTACGTAAGAAATTATTAAAGCATAATTTTAGGAAAATCAATTTCTACTTCCATATGAGATACCTTAATTTGTAATTTAAAAATATTTCATGAACAAGCATTATTTCCTTACACTTTTTTTTTTTATAGATAATTGTTCCAAGAATCGATCTGTGGGAACAGAAATATGTTGAAAACCAGAGTAGCGTTTATTTAACGTACTATTCCGAATAGTATAGAGTTTGAGAGAGAATCACGTGGATGAATTAATATAATATAAAATAATATAATTGTAGAAGCAAAGATGGGCAAATTTTTATTGAAATAGACATTTCAAACAGCGAATAAAAGATAAAAAATGATTTGTTACGCGTCAAATAAAAATAATTATGTTATCTCTATTCCGCACGTAATGAATTTATTCGACGAATAAAGATTTTTTTATAAAGACCGACCAACAGCCTACAATGTAAGCAGATGGAGAATCCAACATTATTGGCAATTTATGCTTTTATGTTTTTAATCAGAACAATATTGTTAATACGAATGAGTTGTAGAGCTCATCCCGATCAAAATGAGTCTAAACACGACATCATTTGGACTGTCTTTAATGAGATTGTAATTTTTATCGTAACATTACGTATCAGTGAAACTTGGTCGATTACACCCGAATTTGATCTCATTTTCATCAGGAAAATCCCCTCCATTCGCTCGTCACAATTTCATGAGGATATATTGCACAATCTAAAAGTTTAAACTTTCATTCGTGCGCGATTCTCCATCCGTTTACATTGTATGTCGTCTGTCGTCGCTGGGTCTTTGAAGCTCGGCACTCGGCAAAAGTTATTCGAGCATTTATTTGAAGCCTTCGGATAAAAGATACAGATGAAAGATGAAAAAATTTCTCGTAGTTTGAATAAATCCGCTTCGAATAAAAAAAAGTATCTTTATTCGTCGGATAAATTCTCGTCGAATAAAATTATTTATTCGATACTCGTCGAATAAAGATACCTTTTTCATTCGAACCTTCGAATAACGAATAAAGATGAAGTATCTTTTATTCGAATCGTTATTTAAATAATTTTTATCTAATAATGCCCAACTCTGGGCACACCAGAATGACTGGCATTCAAAAGGAGAGAATATCCGTCTACGATACATATAATGTTGCACGGAGAAGCGGACAGCGAAACTAGAGAAGCGTCCTCCCCGAGGAGTGGGCCACACATTGTCGGCTATATCGGTGTGAGACCAGAAGACCACTACTAATCCAATCACAAAACTTCTTTATTTTTCGTTATTTTTTTTTTTTTTTTAACTTTTACCAACATATTCGTGACATTTTTCTGATTAAAATGAAACCAAATATGATATAATTCCGACGATAATTGCTTGTGTAATGAACGATTGATGTTTCGGACGCGAAAAAGGACAGCGTATGGGAAAGAAAGAGCCGCGGAGAGTCGAAGCGTTCGGAAAAGATGAAAGACTGGCGTGAGCTCAGGCCTTTAAATAAAAAAATAAACTTTTTCATTATTAATTATTTTTCTATCGGACTTTCACCAACATACTCGTGGCATTTTTCTAAGGAAAACGGTACCAAATATGACAAAATTCCGATGATATTTACTTGTGTAATGAACGACGGAAGTTTCGGACGCAAAGAAGGACAGCATATGAAAAGAAAGAGACGCGGCGAGTCCTTCCCGTCTCGAGTTCGACAGCTTGGTTTTCGCCGCGGACAAATAGATGTGGTTACTAATGTATATGTATTGACAATTACTCACAGAAAGTTAAATTTAACAATACAATTAATGATTATACATAAAGTTTATTGCTGATAAAATATAAAGAATATTAAATGTAAAGAAACAATTCTATAAGGTATAAAAAATAGCAATCAATACAATTATAATTAAAACTTAAAATGACAGACACTTTTCAAAACTTTTATCTCTACCTCTATGTTAGGGATACAGAAGCTGAAAATTTCATCGAAATCGGTTGACGGAGAAAAAAACAACGTGCATTGCAAGATATAAGAATCTGTGTATCTGCGTGTCTGTACAAATAGCAATAATACTGCCACCAAATAGCTTTATATGGATAAGATCCGTCGAAAGTTAGTTTCATTACATAACACTTTTATTTCGTTACTACCTTTACTTGAATAATTGCAGTCCAGCATTAGAAGTGGTATTATCGGTTAAATAAGTAAAAAAAATAATTTTCTGTGTTTGTTACTACGGATCACAATAAGAACGATTGAATTTTGTCATTACTTGAATATTGTATTTATTCTTTTTTTTTTATTCTATAACTATTACAGAATATATTTTGTTGAATAATCATTATTTTATAAATATCGCAATAAGTTCCAAATTAATTAATTTCACCTATAAACTATCGATTATAAAATAATGATTACAATGGTGAATAATACGGAAAATAAGAAGGCAATAATAGTGTAATGAAATTATACAATAAAAAATAATTATTCTCATTCTACGCATTATCCGTTTATTTATTGCCTATGTCACTGACGTTTCTTCCGTAATTCACGAGCAAATGTTCTATTTAGGTAGCGAGCGCGGCATGTTTAGCGATGTTGGTATTTGAGATCAGTGATAGTTCCACTTTCTTAGTTCCACAACCGACGAGAGTATCTCGACATTGGGGCCGTTACCGACCGATCCCAGCACCCACCTGGCACTAGGCCTGCAGCCAAGCTCGCATATGCGAGCCGAGCTCGGGTCCAGTCGAGCCGGGACTCGCTTTTCGAGTCGAGTCGAGTACTCGCACGATGCGAGCTGCTCGCAACGAAGCGAACGGCTCGAAATAAAATCAGGCGTAAAATGACATGATGCGAGTTACAGCAGGAAGATCAGCACATTGATATTATCAAGCATTTTAGTATATTGACAATGCTAAATGTTTGCGATGTTTTATTATATATTTTGATAGTGAAATGTTGATTCAGAATTTGTATAACCCTTATTGAAAATAATTATGCAATAACAACTATTTCCTAGATTTATGTAAATAACTAGATGTGATCTGTAAAGAACGGTATTTTATATATTCCTTTATATTATACTCCGGTTCACTGTACAGTCGTAAAAATGTGTTGTCGCAAAATTGTTTATAATGTTGAAAATTAACGTGAAACCAAGTTGGAAGTTGGAAGTTCCAACAGCCTGTCATTCGGTACTGTGCAAGTATAGGTGATAAGATTTAAAAGGGCATAGCCGATTAAGATGGTCAAAACAATTGGAACCGCAAAAAGATTCCATTTCAAACAGTATTGATTTCTTGATTTTCTGGAAATGACAGACGTAGATTTCAAAATTCTTTTCACGGAATCTTACCAATTTTCACAAGCAATTTCATATCTGGCGGAAATCGTAGACGAACACGATAATATAAATATTCATTGCCTAATCAATGTTACTTCAATATTTTTAAAACATTAAAAAAATATTGTTAAAATCACATGAATAAATAATATAAGAAATTGAAAAAATAAAGATGATGTATGGGAAAAAACATTTACCACCGACGGGATAAGAACCCCAGCGTATCCGCTCCTTAGTTCGACACACGTCCGGCGATGTTACAAAACTTTACGAACATTCTGGTATATATCACACAAAATACAATTTATTCTTTCTCTTAAATCACATTTCTTAGGTCAAAGAATTACTTGTTTCAATTTAATAATGCTAAAAATTACTTAATATATAGCTGCGATAAAACCAACAAGTGTAACTTTCCTCCTAATAGCAAAAACGTCGAAAAAATTCGGTTTTTATTGTTTTTTGACGATGATGTCCCACAACAAAAAATCTAAAAAAAATTGACGACACTGCCTGTTATAGTACTTTAACAAGGAACTAAACAGTAGAATAGCATGTTTTCAAATTTTTGAGAAATCTGTATTTTTCCGATTTTTTGGAGGTTTTTCATTTTTTTTACGACCACAGTTTGTAACAAAAAAATCTGAAAGTTTAAACTTTCATACGTGCGCGTATTCTCCATCCGTTTACATTGTATGTCGTCTGTCGTCGCTGGGTCTTTGAAGCTCGGCACTCGGCAAAAGTTATTCGAGCATTTATTTGAAGCCTTCGAATAAATGATACAGATGAAAGATGAAAAAATTTCTCGTAGTTTGAATAAATCCGCTTCGAATAAAAAAAAGTATCTTTATTCGTCGGATAAATTCTCGTCGAATAAAATTATTTATTCGATACTCGTCGAATAAGGATACCTTTTTTATTCGAACCTTCGAATAACGAATAAAGATGAAGTATCTTTTATTCGAATCGTTATTTAAATAATTTTTATCTAATAATGCCCAACTCTGGGCACACCAGAATGACTGGCATTCAAAAGGAGAGAATATCCGTCTACGATACATATAATGTTGCACGGAGAAGCGGACAGCGAAACTAGAGAAGCGTCCTCCCCGAGGAGTGGGCCACACATTGTCGGCTATATCGGTGTGAGGCCAGAAGACCACTACTAATCCAATCACAAAACTTCTTTATTTTTCGTTATTTTTTTTTTTTTTTAACTTTTACCAACATATTCGTGACATTTTTCTGATTAAAATGAAACCAAATATGATATAATTCCGACGATAATTGCTTGTGTAATGAACGATTGATGTTTCGGACGCGAAAAAG
Source organism: Halictus rubicundus (assembly GCF_050948215.1). Taxonomy (NCBI): domain Eukaryota; kingdom Metazoa; phylum Arthropoda; class Insecta; order Hymenoptera; family Halictidae; genus Halictus; species Halictus rubicundus. Next base: position 1,406 of record NW_027489948.1, on the reverse strand, counting down.
GACAGCGTATGGGAAAGAAAGAGCCGCGGAGAGTCGAAGCGTTCGGAAAAGATGAAAGACTGGCGTGAGCTCAGGCCTTTAAATAAAAAAATAAACTTTTTCATTATTAATTATTTTTCTATCGGACTTTCACCAACATACTCGTGGCATTTTTCTAAGGAAAACGGTACCAAATATGACAAAATTCCGATGATATTTACTTGTGTAATGAACGACGGAAGTTTCGGACGCAAAGAAGGACAGCATATGAAAAGAAAGAGACGCGGCGAGTCCTTCCCGTCTCGAGTTCGACAGCTCGGTTTTCGCCGCGGACAAATAGATGTGGTTACTAATGTATATGTATTGACAATTACTCACAGAAAGTTAAATTTAACAATACAATTAATGATTATACATAAAGTTTGTTGCTGATAAAATATAAAGAATATTAAATGTAAAGAAACAATTCTATAAGGTATAAAAAATAGCAATCAATACAATTATAATTAAAACTTAAAATGACAGACACTTTTCAAAACTTTTATCTCTACCTCTATGTTAGGGATACAGAAGCTGAAAATTTCATCGAAATCGGTTGACGGAGAAAAAAACAACGTGCATTGCAAGATATAAGAATCTGTGTATCTGCGTGTCTGTACAAATAGCAATAATACTGCCACCAAATAGCTTTATATGGATAAGATCCGTCGAAAGTTAGTTTCATTACATAACACTTTTATTTCGTTACTACCTTTACTTGAATAATTGCAGTCCAGCATTAGAAGTGGTATTATCGGTTAAATAAGTAAAAAAAATAATTTTCTGTGTTTGTTACAACGGATCACAATAAGAACGATTGAATTTTGTCATTACTTGAATATTGTATTTATTCTTTTTTTTTTTATTCTATAACTATTACAGAATATATTTTGTTGAATAATCATTATTTTATAAATATCGCAATAAGTTCCAAATTAATTAATTTCACCTATAAACTATCGATTATAAAATAATGATTACAATGGTGAATAATACGGAAAATAAGAAGGCAATAATAGTGTAATGAAATTATACAATAAAAAATAATTATTCTCATTCTACGCATTATCCGTTTATTTATTGCCTATGTCACTGACGTTTCTTCCGTAATTCACGAGCAAATGTTCTATTTAGGTAGCGAGCGCGGCATGTTTAGCGATGTTGGTATTTGAGATCAGTGATAGTTCCACTTTCTTAGTTCCACAACCGACGAGAGTATCTCGACATTGGGGCCGTTACCGACCGATCCCAGCACCCACCTGGCACTAGGCCTGCAGCCAAGCTCGCATATGCGAGCCGAGCTCGGGTCCAGTCGAGCCGGGACTCGCTTTTCGAGTCGAGTCGAGTACTCGCACGATGCGAGCTGCTCGCAACGAAGCGAACGGCTC
>NW_027489947.1:0-18403 GCF_050948215.1 Halictus rubicundus | reverse complement strand
ATGCGGGGCTAAAAAAAGAGAGGCTGCTTTCATCACACACAGGCGATAAAATAAACTAAAATAAATAATAATAACTATAAATTAAAATAATAATAAATATAATTCTTATTATATAATTTAAATACAAAGTAATTATAAATTATTTTTATAATGTTGTTAGGCTTCTTTTATTCACTTGTAAGAAAGTACTAGAAAGATAGATAACGCGATATCGTTAACTTAAATAAATGTGGGCGTATTACAAAATACTATGAATCTTTATTCACGACAACTGTACACGACGACAGTCAGAATCAGAATGTCCTGCTGTCCCAAAAATCCTCAGCCGTGAGAACGCCTTCGACAGTATGCCCCCTTGTTTATGACACCCCCAAGCTAAAGGACTTTCCCTTGTGGAAGGGCAACGCGCTGACAAAAACCACATGGCCTGCCTCGACCGTTTGCTTACTTCGATTTTTCTAACACACTTTTCACGCTGTATTCTTGGAATTCACTTTTATTACTTTTTTACACGCGGTTTGCAACCGTCTCACACGCTGGTTCGTTTGCTTCTGGTGAAAACTACACGCACGCGTCTCTACGTTCTATCTTTTCTTTCGCTCCTTCACACGTATTTACTCATTCTTTCTCTCTCTTCCTTCGCGCTCATTTGTTCATACTCGCTCTCTTTCTTCACGCTCATTTGTTCATCCTCGCTCTCTTTCTTCATGCTCACTTCACGCGTACTGACACATTCTTTCTCTTTCTCTCTTCACGCTCACTTCACGCCGCTACAATGTTATTTCCAAGAGGCCGCGGCATCAATATTAATCATAATTATTATTATAGATGATTTCTTTTCTTTTCGTTTGTTTGTTTGTTTATTTCGATGTTTTAGTTTGTTTTGTTTGTTTGTTTCTGTTTAATTTTAATTTTACTTTGAATATTCCCCTATCATAAATTATATAATAAATATTCTGTAAGGAAATAAAAATAAATAAATAAAAAATAAATATATATAAAATATAAGTTTGTTTGTTTGTTTATTTTCATGTTTTAGTTTGTCAGTTGTTTCTTTGTTTCTTTTTGTTTGTTCGTTTTTGTTTAACATAAACGTAGGGGACGGAGCCGTTGGCGGAAATCGCCGATTAGGTCAGCGAAAACGCAAAAACGACCAGCGTTTTTGTGGAGCAGGTCGTCCGCGGATGGCCGAAAAACATCAACGCAACGACAGGTGAATGCCCGAGCGAGCGGGTGCGAATGAATGTGAGAGAGTAAGGAAGGTGCGACGACCGCGAGCGATGTAGGTGATCCGATTCGGGTGTATGTATTAAGGACCATCGGGCTATATATGCGAGGTAGGTCGCGGTCGCGGAAGTAGAGAGTCAGAGTTTGACGGAGAGAGAGAGAGAGAGAGAGAGATATTAAACTGCACTTTATTGATCGCAGACCGATCACAGGCGGCACGACCAGCCGGTCACTCGCGAGCGATGGAGAGAACGAGGACGTCACGAGGTGCGCACGATCGAGAGAGAGAAAGCGCGATCGAGAATCGCGAGCCGGCGGATGGACGGATATCTTGCGCGTGCAGATTTCTGCCGTCGGAACGCGAAACGCGTGCCACCGCGATACGGAAATCTTTAACGCGGGCGACGGAGATCTTCAACACGCGGCAGAATGCACGTAACGTGGCGCGGAAGATTGTAGAAAATACTGCGAAAGAGCAGTTCGAGATCGCGAGAGTCTCCGAGCGAGAGATTTTGAAATCTGACCTGAGCGAGACGAGCGCGAGCAGCAAACTAGCGCGAGAAATATGACTGAAGACGAACGTTAAGAGCGTTAAGCAGCGTGATGCGAGTGACGAACATTAAGAGAGCGAGAAGGCACACGCAGATGCCTTCAATAACAAGGACCATCGAATGTGGAGCACCGTGATTGGTGCTCCCGAATCGGATAATCCTTGTTTGTCTCGATTTGAAGGATTCGAGCGTTGAAATTCGGCCAATGAGAGACGAAACTGTTGCTACGCGGTGTCGAGCAACGGCGACACGCGTTCTTACCGCGTGTTGACATACGAGACAAAAACTGTATGATACAGCGGTCGCCAGTTGAGACAATAGCCGCCGAATTCCAACGCTTGAATCCTGAACAAATTGTAACTTACCGAAAGTGCTGTTTCTAAAAATCTTGACCTTGTACTTGGTCCATAAATTGTTACTGGCCTCCATTTTTTTTATTGCGGTCATCAAACGACCCCGTTGCAGTGGTGGCCAGTAACAATTTTCGCCCTCTAACCACTTTGTTAGCACTGCCTCCATGCTGCCATCTTCGATGAACTGAACCACCGTCCACGTTGCAGTTTCCATTGTTTGCTTGCCTAGAATTGAAAAATACAGTCAAAATTTCTGTGGCATGGTTTATAAGAAAACATACTAATTTAAACATTAATTAAAGAGATATATACGGAAATTAAGAGAAGTTATATCAATGTAACAAATATAGCGGAAGAGCATAAGCAAAAACACGAACGATAACAAATAGTAGCAATAAAAATACTTACTTGTCTGAATATTACAAGAATGACGATGTGGAATTATGTTGTTCTCACTTCACACACTTGCTCCTGCTCCCAGATCGATTCACTCGCAAAATTACTTAAAGTGCCGAATACGTCTCCGGATGGTTCCACGATAAGTAATGAGAAGTCACTCGCGCTCCTAGAAGACACCCTCGCCCATCCCCACTCCGCGGCCAGATCCCTTAAGAACAAGGTATCGTCCACAGTAAAGACCCCTAACTTTCTAAACATGTGTCAACGAAAGCTCCGACTCGGGTGTGAGTACAACCTCAAGTTGCCAGCCATCGCACAGTGGCGAATTCGGCCGAGTTCGTGGCCAAAATTCGTATCTTCAAATCTATGATGAATTATTGAAATAAATGACGACGATATGACTCCCCTAAAGACGTCTTTTTCAAGACGTGGTTTTAACGTCTGAAATAGATACCGAAATAAAACTGACATCTGAAATATAGCTATGTTAGTACTTTTTAATTTGTACTATGTATGTACAATATCTCTTTTTTACACAGAAGAGCATGCGTTTATGTTTTAAAAATTAACACCAACACTAAAAAATATTGTTCACAGAAAGTTCTAGCCCCCGGTAACATGACGGGTTTTATATCTGACTAATCCGGTACTGGCAGACAGAGGGTAACTTTTTCCCGTCAATTTGTGCTGCCTCACCTTATCTGGCGATACTGGCAAGGGATCATATTCAGATGCGAAAATCCCATTTTGATGAGACTTATGGGAGCTTATAGTTCTTTGAAAGAAATTTGACACGTGCTTTTTTATCAGCAACCATACACTCGGGCGTTAAAACCATATTTTTTGGGATATCTCGGAAACCAGACGTCGAAAAAATTTGAATTTTTTTTTAAATTGTGTGTTTTTCAATGGGAAATGTAGTCGCGCAAGAAAATTTTAACAAAAGCTTCTTGTTTAAACAATATATTAAAAATTTGATTTTTCTTCAGTTTCCCTTATTTATTGTTAGTTCATTTTAATGTAAACTTGGGTGTGTGATCTTTGATCCAAAATAGGGGGTACATGTTTCAGGATTTTTTTTTGCCATTTAACAATAATTATGCATAATGGAAGATATTCTTGCGCCTGGCGTGCGTAGGAAGGAATTCTGGCTGGTTTTATCGAAATATAAGCATTTAGTATAAACCTGTATAGTATTTTAAACAATACCACTGGGTTATGTGTCGTTTATTATTTTATTAGTAGCGAAAGAAGGTGGCGCAGGTAGCAGCGTGACGCGGTGCTAATTATAATTACGGCGCGCCGCAAAAAAATCAAATTTTTAATATATTGTTTAAACAACAAACTTAAAAAAAAAAAAGTGTGAAAAACACACAATTTAAAAAAAAATTCAAATTTTTTGGACCTCTGGTTTCCGAGATATCTCCAAAAATATGGTTTTGACCGCCAACTTTGAGGGCTGTTTTCACCCCTTCAAAGTGGATGGTTGCCGATAAAAAAAAAACAAGTGTGAAATATTTTTCAAAGAACTATAAGCTCCCACAAGTTTCATCAAAATCGGATTTTCGCATCTGATTATGTTCCCTTGTGAGTATGAAAGGGACGAGGAGTTCTAGCAATAAATGACGGTCGACGAAGCGAGGTTCTACTGTAATTATTTCTCTTTCTATCGATATTTTACCGACCGTATATGACACCACATTTTAAAAAAGGACATCTTAAACAATATCATATGATGAAGTCTATTGCCAAAACAACCGCTGGTAACCAATGCGTTAACTATTTCTAGCCCATCATCATGTTTTCTATCATCCTACCAATGATTCACAGATTAAATAGGAGTCACGAGTGACCGACGAGGAATAAGTCGTAGCCAGAAGAGAACAAAAACACGAGGGGTCAACCGTATGGCGATCAGACGTATTAAAAACGCCGTAAGCAATTCTCCCCCTAAATTCTCTTCCCTTGGCGCGGTTCTCATCTCTGACGGTCGCAGGGGTGGGAAGAAAGGATGTCACGTATATACAGTTTCGCTGTCAAAGGTACGATACGTAGTATCGGTTAGCGGGTAGCGATATTGTTACCACCGGGATGCTTCTGTTCTCACTGAAGAAAAGGGTGGTATTTGCTGAGAGCACGTGGGTGGTACACACCGCGACATACATTCTGTGTAAGACTCTAGCAAACCGCGCGTGCCTGTGTTGCACGAAAAAATTTGCCCTTTCCGGAGGCGATGCTTTATTTCCAGAGAAACTGTTTGTCCCTGAGCCTCGTGGCTGGAAAAATTATGATAGTGGAACTGGCAAAAGTGGAGCTAACACCTCTCCTCACCTGTGAAGAAATGCGGAAAATACGAAGCGGATACTGTTGCTCAACGTATCCTCTTCGAAACGGATTTATATTATTTAGTGATTGTAAAATCGAGGCAGCCAATCGATGGGGGCAGAAATAAAATAAATCAGCATACGAGAAGCATGTAACAATTTCCGATATTTCGCAGCCGATTAAACGACCAGCGATCGAGCAGTGGCTCCTGAAACTTATTACTCTGACGTAACGGCGAAGGGCAGAGGGGGTGGGGCCGACACGAACGTGAACGCTACCAAGCAGAACCGGGGGTAATGTAGAATGAAAAACGAGGAAAAGTCGAAGATAAAATTTCACTGTAGCTGAAAAACGCGGAGTATCAAGCCGATTTTTTCCTTACGGCGTTGAAAACGTAACAATGAAATTATTGGCCACAACTAACACTGATTCCTACCGTGTCCCTGCTGGCCAATCCCGCGAATGGAAACGGTAAAATCGGATTTGTTACGTTCTGTCGAAAGCTCTTGATCGGGAGATTAAATATCTTCACATTCAAATTCGTGGAATTTAAAAGGTTTTTGTATCAGCCCATTGAGAGCATCGAATTTAAAACATTATATTTTGAACGATTATTCATCCCAGGCTAAACGAACAATGATTAACAAGACCGAGGATTTTATAGATTCGTGTTAAAAATGGATGGATCAAACGCAAAACAGTATAGAAGCATTTAGAAAATCTAGAAACGCATAAACGATTTAAAAGGGAAATAAATTTGGTCTCTGTATTTTTCAACGAACGCAGGCGATATTTCTTTCGCATTAAAATTCGCAATATATTGATTAATATTTCGCCCGAACGACTCGATGACTCTTCTCTCTCCGTAAACATGTAATCTGTTAAATTTTCGATTTTAATAAGCGCGGATATTTCCGGCCAACGGGCAAATAGACCATCCACGCGATTATACACAAAACGCGATAAAATAAACGCGTCATTTGTTGCGAACGTGATTTTTATTTTATTTCCAATCTCGCGAAATCCCATGGTCATTTACGGAAGAATTGAAATAAATATTTTTTTAAATTTTCAATGTATCCGCGCTCTGATTGACCCGCGTTTTTCGTTAATAACTCCTTAACGAAGCCGAGCAGAACATTTTCACGGAGGAAAAAGTTATATAAAATTTATTGTTATGATAAAAGTTATTATAAAAAGTAATAATAATAATATTGCTTTATTCAGCCTTACGGCCAAGAATTGGACTCGGTTTACAATAACCTATGAATACAAAAAATAACTATCTTATCCACGCATTAATTCTCTCTCTCTCTCTCTCTCTCTCTCTCTCTCTCTCTCTCTCTCCCCCCTTCCCTCTTCGACTCACCCATCCCTACCCTGACTACTCTACCTATATTCTGCCTGTTCCTATTCTTATTCTGATTATTGCACCATTTCCTAGTCTGTTATCTTTGGTTTACGCTTCCTTATATTACCTTTATATTTCTGCTCGCTTATCTCTCTTCTTCCTGAACTTTTGAAGCCGCGCTTCAACATTTGTATCTATCCTCCCACTCACTATGTCCTCCATCCTGATCCTTCCCTCCATTTCCCTGCATTCTCTTGTTAGATGCTCCAGATTGCCATACCTGTCCCCACACAGGTCGCATTCTCTTGCTTCGTCTCCCAGCCAGTATTTGTTCCAGTTTTCTGCATTTCCGCATCTTACTTGGGCTACTAACTTTTGACTTTCCCCTCTTCCCTCCTTACTTAGGTATTCTGGTAACTCTGCCACTCTTATAAACTTGTACCTTTTGTTATATTTTGACTGCTCTATCCTTGTATATTGTTCTTGCCGTTGTACCTCAATGTCTCTCTCCTTTAGCCTCTCCGCTACCTCCATCTCTAGCCTTATCATCTCTTCCACCCCTGCTTGGCTCCATCCGTTTCTCTTTAAGTATTCCTCCCTTTCTTTCCCGCTTTCGCCCTGAACTTTCCCTGATTCCTTTTCCTTCAGACATTCCTTGACTATCTTCCTCCCTGCTCTGTTTCTTACTCCTTCCGTGTATTTCCATGCCCTAATTCCTGCCTTTACTCTAAGCCTCGCCCTTTTTGTTTCTTCCACTACCAAGTATCCTGGGGTACGCACGTCCAAACCAAGTGTCCACTTTATATATTTCAGCTGAATCCTTTCTACTTCTGTTCTCTCCTTAAAGCCCCATAGCTCTACCCCGTATAGGAGTACCCCCAGTACCAACGTATCAAAGAGAAACATTCTCATTTTAAAATCATTTTTAAATTTCCTTTCGCCGATTCCCCATACTTGATTTAGGACCACGTTCGCTCTCTTTATCCTTTCCTTTACGTGACCTGCTATCTTTCCGTTGCTTTCAAACTTTATTCCTAAATAACAGAATTCCTTGACTTCCTCTACCGTTTCCCTCTTCCAGTTCCATGCAGCTTTCTTCTTTTTTTCTCTCCCAATTTATTTTAATAGTATCATCGTTGTTAGAAATTCTAACTGTTAATAGAGATTTTAAGAAATTGGAATTGTCCCAAACAACGCGTTTTACGTTCTACGTGTCGTGCTGAGTATCGTAGGAGCATGAACTGATCGCGTGCCATAGCTCTGTTAATTTTACGGAATTTTTAATTAAAATTCCGGAGGGCCAGACAACGGTATTCGATTACAATATTTCTCGAAATCAAGCCACGAAATTCTATCGTATTCTAAGAATAATTATTCTGATTATTAAATAGATTAAGAAATAATTTAATAAATAATCAAATTGTTTGACGAATACTTCGCGTTTGCTTTAAACCTCACAAGAAAACTTCGATTGACTATTTCGCCGAGGGATTTTTCGCATGTTCCGGGAAGTTCATATTTATTCATCGAGTTGCATTGGCGTTTGAAACAAACGGAAGAATGGGATGAATAAGTTCTTGTTTGCATACCCGACATATGTAGATATTCCCGTTGAAATCGCGCACGTGACGGGCTTTCTTGTTTATCCGTAAAAATTCGAATTTCATTCTCCGCTCGAAAAATTTGCGTCACAGAGGGGAATCATTATTCCCGCAGGGTATTATATCCCGTCGGCCGGGATCGTGTGCGCCCGAATACGAGGCGCATACAATAACACGCGATCCGCTTCTTGTTCCATATTTCACGGTGGGCCCAATAAGGATCACAATTAAGCCCGCAGTGTTCGTCTTCCGCCATTTGACAGTGTCTAACTCTCCTTACGCAAAATTATGCGCGGTGACTTCCGGCCCGTGTTAATTGCGACGTGGAATCCGTGGAACACCGTATCGAACGCGATTGTCGAGAGTGGATTGTCAAAAATGGAATTGAACAACGGGCAATAAACAAACATCGTTAAGTGCTAATTTTTGTTCGCTGTGGATTTTGTGCATTTATAGAAAAATGGAAACTGGAAAGCTAAATTGTGAAGGTGTTAGAAAAATTGGAGAATATTATTTTCAATTTATGAAAGTTGTTGAAAGAACAGGCACATTTTCATCTTGTTTCTATTTTTTACGATCAACTTATTATTTATTTAGAACAATTTTATTTTCTGTAAAGGTTTTCGATACAAGAATCGAAAGTTTCTTATCGAAATGCAACAATGGTGATGACACTGGCAAGACCCGTGTTGTTGACATATATCGAAAATTCACTGTACTTCCAAATTTCGGTAATTCAGAAATTGTCCGGCGATCGACAAACCAGCCCTCGATCACTTGTGACTCATCTCAACTTCGATGACCTTATGAGAACGACGAGAGACGTTTGACCTTAACTGCCGAGTCCTTCTATTTTGGGGGGTGTGAAAAATTCATGTGCTTTTTGCCTCTCATCACGGACGCGATGCTTAACGAGATATTTTATTTATTATGGCGGGTGATTCTTGTCGATGGACTGCGGATGTTTGGGCAATTTTCAGTTTCTGTAGTCAAACTTTAATAAACCCCACGAAATCTTATTTTCAGTGGTAGCAACTTTGTAGATCTAAAATCAAGAAAAATTCTACTCCATTCTATTGAATTTTGTAGTGTAGATATAATTGAAATCAATCTGAAAAGCCGGATATAATCATTTTCTTTGGGGTTATTGCAGGAAAGAAGATAGCTGAACTTCTTAAAGGTAGTTTCCGACGGATCGGTTGAAAATAATGAAAACGGTACGCTAACGTACACCGATCAGAAACATTTCTATCTTTCGTTATATCTTGGAATTATTTCCTGCGCGAAATTGCGTGCAACATCCGTAAAAGTCGATTTTAATTTTTCTTTTTATTTAAGCACAATGGCATTCCTTATTACAAAAAAGTAAGATGTACGAGCAACAACGGTGTCAACATCTCCGCTAATTTCCCGTCAAAAAACTTCCCGCAAAGCAGCCACCTTTGTTCGCGTAAAAACGAAGGATCTCCTAAGTGGTTTTCTTGATTGAGGGGATGAAGAAATTCATTTTTATCTCCCGGAGATACGAGGACGCGCGAAATACGTCTGTAATTGTGTGTGAACCGTATAATCGTCGAGCATACTACTTGAGCATATTTCGATTTTCTAGAAACCGATAGATCTTATTTGTTTGCTAAAAGCCATTTTATTAATCGATTATACACTCGCCATATTTTGGACAGTAGTGGTCAGTTATGATACAGAAGCACGTTGGGGTGTTAAGGGTTAATAGATGACACGAACTTCCACGTTTATCTAACCCGATCTAATTCGTCGGGGGTTACAACCCCTAAAAGCCCCGTTAATTCGACCGGTAATTTCAAGCGATAGATCGAACCGGGCAAGTGACGAAAGTTTAAAATTCTCTGACTTTATTAAACGTAACTCGATCAGCTTGTAAACTTGGCCCGCGTCCCATTAACTAATTGTTTTCACAACGCCATGGTTTCCCGGCCAAGGTAAGTTATGAAAACGAGGCTGGCCGGTGCATCCGATAACTATGCGATTCGATTCCCTGCGTCTTCAGAGCTGCACATGACTTTTTATTCCTCGGCGGAGGCTAAGGAAAATGATTTCCATCCACAATGGCCGACGTCGCGGACGTTCTCGCCGTTCCCTCGAACTGATTCGTTCGATTGTATCAGAAACTTTCTGTATTTCGTCCTCTATGAAACGATATGCTCTCACCTTGTTCTTATAAGGATCATTCCACGCGAAATCGGACTCTTGTTGCAGCAATGTTTCGCATTTTGTTCAAATTTGAATATGTTGTAGTCACCTATGAACAAGTCTCAAAGGATTTTCATGATTTTACAGAAAAGTAAGAAAGTGTCACTCTTGTTTCATTAAATTATACGGCTAGAACTAACAAATCGACAAAGATCAAAGATGAGTTTTTGGGAGCATATAGTGATAACGTAAGAGAGTATACTAAAAATGTTGTCATTTGAAAAAAATGTTTTTTTCACCATTCATTTTGCAATTGTTTGAAACAGATGCAATATTTTCATGGCCGGAATATTCTTAAAAATTTGAAAAAGAATGGGGAGATAGCGCAAAGTGTCCCCATTACTGACAATTTAATGAGAATTAAAATTATTTTAAGTGAACGCTGCACGTAGGTAAGATGTCCGGCCGCTGCTTCTACCGCGCGCCTGCCGTCGGAAGCTGTATGTCACGGTGCAGCGTTCACTTGAAATAACTTTAATTACGGAAATTTGAAACTGTCCGCTTTTATGAGAAAGTTCCTCATTTCCCTTAAAGTTTTTAAATTGCTCCTGCCACGAAAGCAGGAACATTTGTTTCAAACAATTGCAAAATAAACGGTGGAAAAACATTTTCTTCGAGTGACAACATTTTTAGTCTACATACACTCTAAGGATGCGTGCCAATTTAAGAGTAAAATTGTCGCGACTTATTCTCCAGAGTCAATTCGTCAGTGTTTTACATATTATGCACGAAAGGAATGGCACTCTCCGGTAGCATCGGAAGTATTTGCTACCGGAGAGGGCTATTCCTTTCGTGCATAATAAAACACTGACGAATTTGACTCTGGAGAGCAACTCGCGACAGTTTTACTCTCAAATGCACACACAGTCCGGTGCAGTCCGGAGTGTACGGTACGTTAAAAACGTTGTCATTTGAAATAAAAAAAATGTTTTCTTCACCATTTATTTATTGCAATTGTTTTAGACAAATGCAATGTTTTCGTGGCAGGAACATTTTTCAAAATTTGAAGAATACGAGGACCTTTATCAAAATATCGGACAGTTTAAAATTGACGAAATTAAAGTTATGAAATGAACGCTACACCACAGACGAGGTATAAGATAAAAGATGAAAAAATTATTCGAAGTTTGAATAAATCCGCTTCGAATAAAAAAAATTATCTTTTTTCGTCGAATAAAATTATTCGATACACATCAAATAAAGATACTTTCTTTACTTGAACCTTCGAATAAGGAATAAAAATTTTTTTTATCTTTTACTAGTTATTCGAAATTTTTATTTAGATAAATATTTTGCCCAACTCTGCCATTTTGCACGATCGAGGAATGATTAGCGGCATCCCGGACCCTTGCTATTCTCATCGGTACACGTACACGCCGACCTGGTGGTGTGTGAGTGTGCCGAGGCACGGCTGTTCGAACGAAGCTACGGCAGCGCCGTCGTTTACGATGTGGACCACGCATGCTCAGATCGCCTCTATTGTCAGAGATCATGCGATCGAATCAGAGAGGATACTCGGAAAATGCCACTCGACACTGAATTTTTTTTTTTTTTTTTATTTTCATTGCTATTAATATTAACAACAATAATACAAAGACTTGAGTCCACTCGGACCCATTAGCCGCAAATATATGTTTCCCTTATACCTATATACATAACGATTTGACTTACGTACTAAGTTGCACATTTTCCTATATATATATTTTTATTTCTTTTTTTTTTTTTTCTCTCTCTCACTCGACACTGAATGTGGAAAGTGCACCCAGCTCCCCATACTGGACGAAAATGTTACTATTTAGCTTCTTCGAGTGGCCGTTATAGCGGTACTATCGATTGTTCAAGGCCACCTGGGAAAACTGGCCCTTAACAAGAAATTTCGCAGTTATTTTCTCATTATTTCTTTATCAATGTTTTAATTTGAATAGATCTTGTTTTCTTGAAGTTGGAATTTATGGGATATGGGTCGTAGGGATTGGTGTTTCCTTATGACTTCTGTGAAATATATTCTTTACCTTCCTTGAGTTTTAGCGCCTTATATATATACATTAATATATGAAGTAAGGTATGAAATTATCGAGTCAAAGTGGTCAATGTTTTTTCACTTTGCAATCAAATTCACAGAAGTTATTTATTCCTGATCACTATAAGCTGTTTCTATACTATATGTATCGATTGCCAAATGATTCCTTCAAATATCTCGATGCTTTAAATTTGACTGTGATTTCGGACCTGACATGAGTATAGAAATGCCGCGAGTGGAAATACTGGAACATTTCGGCAAGAAAAAAACGTAGATAAAGCGAATATGTACGAAATAGACATAATAAAGGATTTATTTTGTACATATTAAGAAGCAATATTTTATTCACTATATTGTCTTTTAATCTATTTCTTTTTTTTACTAATTATTTCGCCAGTCTTTGAGAATACTCTTTCGGAAGGAACAGATGTTGTCATAACACAAAGATACTCCTTCGCAAGCTTTGATAGTGTTACGTCCCAAGTGGTATGAATTACGATCTTAAGAGGATAGGACGCAGTTTCGAACCTACCTGCATACACCGGCTATGGTTCGGGAAATTGAGGCTCGTTTAAATAACTTTGTACCCTTATTTTGAAAACAACAAAATTATTGATTTATTCAAAGTGTGGTTCTGAATCAGAGATTACAAATTTGATTTTACAAATATGGTTTATATAGCGCATATACTGGAGTGCTTACAAATAGTTTGATTATAATAATAATAATAATAATATTAATATTACCGTGATCACGGGTTCGGATTCGGTTACAATGTACTCCGACTGCTGACACTGGTCTTTGAAACGGTTTGTCGCGAAACAACTGAACGAACTATTTTAACTTCAAAAGAGACTACTGGACTATTGACTATGACTGAATAACTGATTGTTCACGATTGTCTGACTGACTGACTGACTATTTATAACTGAATTTTAGGAGTTGGTCCCCCTTTTTATAAGATGCACAATCCTTTGTTTTTCAAAGATGCTGGCACAGGAGTCTCTACCTTGCATCTTTTTATCTTCTTGATGTCTCCTGACTAGTCAGCTGTACGCCGACAGGATCTTTTTACCATGAAGTCGGCGTCTTTTCTTATAATTTGGCATATTTGGACACCTTTCCTGTTTGTTCTCAGCGTGTAAACTGAGAACTTCATCTGCGTGTCTTGCAGGAAGAAAAGTTGGAGTCGTTTCTCGTGCTACCTTACTGCGTAGAATTTTTAACATATATCTTAATCCTATTTTTACTTCTCCTCGTGCGACATAATCGGATGTCCATAATAATTCATAATAATTCTTCATCTGAGGGTTTATTCGTTGGCGGTCGAACCACCGGACGTTCACTGCCTCTGTCTGCTGGGACTGTGATTGACTGCAATTCTGTTCCCCGCGGGGAAAAAAAAAACAGTAATAATCTATCTATCTATTATAACGTATCTATCTATTATAATCTATCTATCCATCTATCTGTGCATTGTGCGGCCACTTCTTACTTACAGTAACGAGCAAAACTGAGTCTACACTATTTCAAGCAACATAACTTTCTAAAAATTAGATCAAATGACTTGAATGTTATTGAGAAGTTAGAAGGATTAGTTTATTAGACGAGGTGTAAAAAATTTTTGAAAAAAATTTGAATTGGTCGGAATCGCAAAAGAAATAGTAAAAGTTGATTTTTTCAGGCTCTTTTATCTGAGCCTGTATTGAAAATTTAAAGAATGTATTTGATTCGTTCGAATAAATTATGTCCATGCTGAAAATTTCACCGGTATTGACTTATTCGTTTACGAGTTATAAACGATTAAAAATTGCGATTTTAAGCCGAAAATCGTGAAAAATGGCAATTTTTCCACTTTTTCTCTAAAGGGTGTGTGCCTGGATCACGCGAGTACTCAACAGCACAGAACGCTTCACGATTTTGCGTGTTATCCTTGCGCAGGGACCATGCTAATCTTCTCTGTATCGTTCCAAATTTAGTATATGTGCTGTCGAAGCAATTACATGTCAGACACAACCTCCATAATTTCCAACCAGGGCGTTTGATATGTCCCACCGGATATCTGGTGCAGCGAACGGACGATTATCGTCTGTGAGTTATGCACGATCTAACCACGAAATTATACTAAAGGCATAGAACATGTCAAGACACAACACAATCGTCCTACATATTTCATCGTCCATTACACAAGTATATATCATCGGAATTAAATCATATTTGGTTTAGTTTTAATCAGAAACATGTTGGTAAATATGTTGGTAAAAGTTTCATAAAAAAAAATAATGACAAATAAAGAAGTTTTGTAACTGGATTCGATTAGTCTTCTGGTCTCACACCGATATAGCCGACAATGTGTGCCACACTTCTCGGCGACGACGGCTCTTGACCTTTGCTGTTTTCGCCGTTTTCACGTCAGTAGCGTTTTCAAGTTATAGGTTTCTTATGACTTGAAGAGGGTACGACGGTTTCCAGCGTTCCCTGTGTAGTTCAAATGGGACGCTCGGCGAGAACCTCCGATTTCGTATCTTGTCAGTAAAAACGGCGGACTGACAAACAACGAGATTTCACTGTAATAGGCAGTCCTTATAGTAATAGTTATATAGTATTTGTATGGAGTTTTCTATTTTTTAAATATTTACCTCTTTGTGTATGCACAGGATCACGAGCAGGTTGAACCCATTTACGAGCAGACCCAGGAGGGAGCACAGCAGGATGGGCACGTCAACAAAAGAAGCGTCCATCTTCGAGTCTCTTGCTGAAACACGCCATTCGTAGCTTTATCTTAGTATTAAATAACGAATTTGTACGGTGTCACGTTGCCCTGATTTTCGGCCCGTCCGACGGGAGAAAAACCCGGGCAACGGCGGGTTTTTACAGACCGTGAAGCCGGGCCACGTTCGGCCGCGCGAAACGTGGTCCACCCGGGACAAACGGCGCACAGTGGTGCCAAGGCGGCAAAAAGTCCATTTTATAAATTTTCGATTTTTATAAAAAAAAATTATTTCTGTATAGCCTAATAGTGCGTGCATGATGTGCCAAAGTCAGATTTTTGAAAAAAAATTTTTTACGGAGATATACGCATGGTAAATAACCATTTCCTCGCTCCTGGGAATCCATCAGTTTTCAGTGCGAAAGTTATGTAATTACTCCGCCTATAATTGAATACTAAGGGGTCTACAAATCATATGGGTCATTGCAAATGGTTTTAACTATTGACTGGAAAAAAAAGTTTTCCAAAAAAAGTTGTTTAACATTAAGTAATATGGACTAACCTGAAGCCCCTTTGCGTTACGCTCATTTTTTATTTATGGCGGAATACAAAAAATCCTTTGAAAAGCTTCGATCTGGAACTAATCGTTTTGGCAAGTTATAATATTGATCTAGCTTTGTGCAAAAAATCACGAGATACTTCGAGATGCTTTCGCGGCAATTTAAGTTCAAATATCAACTTTCGGAATTTCCAAGAATGAATCGCACGGAAGTCATGATTATTTGATGTTTCAGGTGAAATTTTTAAGGGTTACATATCGGATAAGAAAAAAAAAGTGACATTCATACATATAAAAAGATATTTAATAACAATTTTTTATGTTAAATAAACGAAGTTTTCGTTCACTGGACTACTGTCGCAAAAATGCAACAGGTATTTTGTGGTAGTGCTCCAATGAACGCTGTAAAAATAATTTATGTCAGATAAAAAAAATTGTTATTAAATATTTTCTTATACATAAAAAATTAATAAATCGTATGCACTTCTCATTTTTCTTTATTATTTAGAAATATTCCTAAAAAATTTCACCTGGAACATCAAATAATCGTAACGTCCGGAAAATTCACTCTTGGAAATTCTGAAAGTTGATATTTAAACTTAAATTGTGACGAAAGGGTCTCATGATTTTTTGCACAAAGTTAGATCAATATTACACCTTGCCAAAACGATTAGTTCCAGACCAAAATCTATTAAAGTATTTGTTGTATGCTTCCATAAATAAAAAATGGGCAGAAAACGGAGATTTTCGATTAGCCCATACTACTTAATGTTAATAACATTTTACACAAATTTTTTTTGCCTAATAAGCGTTCTACCTGTGGCAATCTCTCGACAAATTTTCAAACAAATTCGTTGGATAGTTTCGTTTTTATAGATTTTTTGCCGCTTTTTGGCCATTTGGCACCACTGTGCGGCGTCTCGTCGACTCGATTTTCGCGACGGTTCTCTCAAGTTCGGTACTCAGAACGGGCGCCAGACACGAGGACGGTGCCACACGAAAAATTACGCTAAGACGCGAATCGGCCGCCGCGATCTCGATTCGACGAGCACCGCGCGATATCCTGGAAAGCCCCTACACGTGTCAGGGTTCTACGGGAAAGAAGGACGGGGCATTCCCCGCGGCGGGAAAGTTGCTCAGAATTACGACACACGAAAGTGGGCTTCTACTTTACATTTATTGTCGTTCGGGTGTTACAAAAAGCTGCCGGCAAAACCCGGCAGCGGTGGTCCGAGAAGCCCGCACGATTGTACAAAATACACGACGGATGGACGGTCGCTCGCGCTTATCGTACCCGAAACACAGCGTCTCGCAGGTGTATTCGGCAGCTGCCCTCAAATCGTTATCATACGCCGCAAACTGTTACTTATTGTAGGCAACCGTTAAGGTCCAGCTTTCCCAGGTGGCCTTGATCCGCCACAGTGTGCGTGCCGTGTGCGTGTGCCATGGTGTGCCGCACACAACGCTAGATCGTACAAGATTGCAAGGGTTCGGGAGGCGTCAATTTATGGCTCGATAATGTAAAGATGGGGCATGTCAGTGGTCAAAAGCGGTAGATGAAGGATAAATCTAGAGCGTTTGCCACCAGGCAGGTCCTACTTTTGCGTTGTCGAGCAACATTTTGCATTATTCGGTCGCATGATGCCGAATGCCCGAAATCTGCTATGCAGATGACACCCTGATTTATGCCGTGGGGGAGGACTGGAGGAGGACCAGGCACCACGGTGAGGCCGTCCTGGACTGCATGGTCGGGCGAATTCGGAGGATGGGGCTGACCGTGGCCGCCGCAAAGACCGAGGCGATCTGGTGGTATGGATCGCCTCGGCCGTGGCGGCTACCCCGTGGTCAAGACCTCCGGATTCGCGTCGCTAAAACCTCCGTCGAGATCGGGCCCAGGATGAGGTACCTGGTCCTGGTCATAGACGGCCGCTGGCGATTCGAAGGACACTTCGGGCTCCTCGCCCCCCGACTGGAGAGGACGGCAGCCGCCTCGGGAAGCTCAATCCGAAGGCTCCAGGGATGGGAACACCGGGTGGGCCCCTCCGCCCGGGGTCTTATAGCGTAGGCAGTGGGGGAGGTTAAAACCTCCCCCGGGGTATGATGATAGCTGGGAGGTGTCCTGTTGAGTACACGCGTGATCCAGGCACCTTCCATTTAGCTTAGGTGGGCGTGGGTTCTGTAGTGGGTAGCCCCTTGGGGATCTTTCCCCAAGGGGTAGTCCCACATAACCCCGACTCCCCCCAGGGGGTCGGGGTATGCGTAACGTCATTTTCCCTACGGAAAAAAAGGGGGGGGACGTGGGCAAATTTTGAAGCATAAACCTCGTTTTCATAATATCCCTAATATTTTTACTTGACAGAAACATATACAACAATACCTCCCGACCCCAATATAACACTAGATTTATTATTAACAATAAGTAATGTGCCGACTAAAGATAAAAGATTTAATAGACAAGTCGATGCACTTAATCCATGTAAAAAAAATGTTAAGGAGATAAGTAATACAGCCCGTAGATGACTAAAGGCCGAAAGTACTCCAAAAATATTTTTCCGGAAAATTATTAAAAAATAGTTTAAACATAGTTAAAAAATGTTTTTACAACAGCGTAACAACAATCATACGGTTAGAAATCGAAAAAACATCTAATTAAAGAAAAAAAAAATTGGACCCGGGCGAGATCCGAACCTGGTCCACAGCTACTGCACCAACCGGCGCCGTTGAAAATACCTTCGAAATATTGGGATATATCCTGCGTAGTATAATTGTTGTTTTTTGTATTACGCAATTTTTAAAGTCTGGACGATGTTTCCCTGAACTTAGAGATGTTTAATATTACATAATATATTTTTACGATAATCATAACTTAGTTTTTAACGGAAAAAACGCCGAAAAAAGTGGTTTTTATTTTTTCCTACTATGACGCACCAATCGCAGGAATTTGAAAAAAATTGAGCATAATGCTTAGGGCAATATCTCATTGTTAAATTAATTCTGTTCTAGTGTCTCTTCGATTTCCATATGAAATCTGCATTTTTTCGATTTTTACAGCCAGAGTTTGCAACCGAAAAATCTGAA
>NW_027489946.1:0-18429 GCF_050948215.1 Halictus rubicundus | reverse complement strand
AACCGGAGTATAATATAAAGGAATATATAAAATACCGTTCTTTACAGATCACATCTAGTTATTTACATAAATCTAGGAAATAGTTGTTATTGCATAATTATTTTCAATAAGGGTTATACAAATTCTGAATCAACATTTCACTATCAAAATATATAATAAAACATCGCAAACATTTAGCATTGTCAATATACTAAAATGCTTGATAATATCAATGTGCTGATCTTCCTGCTGTAACTCGCATCATGTCATTTTACGCCTGATTTTATTTCGAGCCGTTCGCTTCGTTGCGAGCAGCTCGCATCGTGCGAGTACTCGACTCGACTCGAAAAGCGAGTCCCGGCTCGACTGGACCCGAGCTCGGCTCGCATATGCGAGCTTGGCTGCAGGCCTAGTGCCAGGTGGGTGCTGGGATCGGTCGGTAACGGCCCCAATGTCGAGATACTCTCGTCGGTTGTGGAACTAAGAAAGTGGAACTATCACTGATCTCAAATACCAACATCGCTAAACATGCCGCGCTCGCTACCTAAATAGAACATTTGCTCGTGAATTACGGAAGAAACGTCAGTGACATAGGCAATAAATAAACGGATAATGCGTAGAATGAGAATAATTATTTTTTATTGTATAATTTCATTACACTATTATTGCCTTCTTATTTTCCGTATTATTCACCATTGTAATCATTATTTTATAATCGATAGTTTATAGGTGAAATTAATTAATTTGGAACTTATTGCGATATTTATAAAATAATGATTATTCAACAAAATATATTCTGTAATAGTTATAGAATAAAAAAAAAAGAATAAATACAATATTCAAGTAATGACAAAATTCAATCGTTCTTATTGTGATCCGTAGTAACAAACACAGAAAATTATTTTTTTTACTTATTTAACCGATAATACCACTTCTAATGCTGGACTGCAATTATTCAAGTAAAGGTAGTAACGAAATAAAAGTGTTATGTAATGAAACTAACTTTCGACGGATCTTATCCATATAAAGCTATTTGGTGGCAGTATTATTGCTATTTGTACAGACACGCAGATACACAGATTCTTATATCTTGCAATGCACGTTGTTTTTTTCTCCGTCAACCGATTTCGATGAAATTTTCAGCTTCTGTATCCCTAACATAGAGGTAGAGATAAAAGTTTTGAAAAGTGTCTGTCATTTTAAGTTTTAATTATAATTGTATTGATTGCTATTTTTTATACCTTATAGAATTGTTTCTTTACATTTAATATTCTTTATATTTTATCAGCAATAAACTTTATGTATAATCATTAATTGTATTGTTAAATTTAACTTTCTGTGAGTAATTGTCAATACATATACATTAGTAACCACATCTATTTGTCCGCGGCGAAAACCAAGCTGTCGAACTCGAGACGGGAAGGACTCGCCGCGTCTCTTTCTTTTCATATGCTGTCCTTCTTTGCGTCCGAAACTTCCGTCGTTCATTACACAAGTAAATATCATCGGAATTTTGTCATATTTGGTACCGTTTTCCTTAGAAAAATGCCACGAGTATGTTGGTGAAAGTCCGATAGAAAAATAATTAATAATGAAAAAGTTTATTTTTTTATTTAAAGGCCTGAGCTCACGCCAGTCTTTCATCTTTTCCGAACGCTTCGACTCTCCGCGGCTCTTTCTTTCCCATACGCTGTCCTTTTTCGCGTCCGAAACATCAATCGTTCATTACACAAGCAATTATCGTCGGAATTATATCATATTTGGTTTCATTTTAATCAGAAAAATGTCACGAATATGTTGGTAAAAGTTAAAAAAAAAAAAAAAATAACGAAAAATAAAGAAGTTTTGTGATTGGATTAGTAGTGGTCTTCTGGTCTCACACCGATATAGCCGACAATGTGTGGCCCACTCCTCGGGGAGGACGCTTCTCTAGTTTCGCTGTCCGCTTCTCCGTGCAACATTATATGTATCGTAGACGGATATTCTCTCCTTTTGAATGCCAGTCATTCTGGTGTGCCCAGAGTTGGGCATTATTAGATAAAAATTATTTAAATAACGATTCGAATAAAAGATACTTCATCTTTATTCGTTATTCGAAGGTTCGAATGAAAAAGGTATCTTTATTCGACGAGTATCGAATAAATAATTTTATTCGACGAGAATTTATCCGACGAATAAAGATACTTTTTTTTATTCGAAGCGGATTTATTCAAACTACGAGAAATTTTTTCATCTTTCATCTGTATCTTTTATCCGAAGGCTTCAAATAAATGCTCGAATAACTTTTGCCGAGTGCCGAGCTTCAAAGACCCAGCGACGACAGACGACATACAATGTAAACGGATGGAGAATCGCGCACGAATGAAAGTTTAAACTTTTAGATTGTGCAATATATCCTCATGAAATTGTGACGAGCGAATGGAGGGGATTTTCCTGATGAAAATGAGATCAAATTCGGGTGTAATCGACCAAGTTTCACTGATACGTAATGTTACGATAAAAATTACAATCTCATTAAAGACAGTCCAAATGATGTCGTGTTTAGACTCATTTTGATCGGGATGAGCTCTACAACTCATTCGTATTAACAATATTGTTCTGATTAAAAACATAAAAGCATAAATTGCCAATAATGTTGGATTCTCCATCTGCTTACATTGTAGGCTGTTGGTCGGTCTTTATAAAAAAATCTTTATTCGTCGAATAAATTCATTACGTGCGGAATAGAGATAACATAATTATTTTTATTTGACGCGTAACAAATCATTTTTTATCTTTTATTCGCTGTTTGAAATGTCTATTTCAATAAAAATTTGCCCATCTTTGCTTCTACAATTATATTATTTTATATTATATTAATTCATCCACGTGATTCTCTCTCAAACTCTATACTATTCGGAATAGTACGTTAAATAAACGCTACTCTGGTTTTCAACATATTTCTGTTCCCACAGATCGATTCTTGGAACAATTATCTATAAAAAAAAAAAGTGTAAGGAAATAATGCTTGTTCATGAAATATTTTTAAATTACAAATTAAGGTATCTCATATGGAAGTAGAAATTGATTTTCCTAAAATTATGCTTTAATAATTTCTTACGTAAAATATTTTGACGAATTTTTCGTCCTTGATATTAGTTTTACTTTTAATATTTTAGATCTTAAAAAGCAACACTAAAAAAAAATATCTTTTTAATTTGAATACGTTTGTCGGAGAATGTAACATTTGATAATCGATATGGGTCCGTGATGATTCACCTTCTCAGCGACGAGAAGTTCCTTAGTGGTCTTCTGCACCGACGAGATACCGTCGTTGGCCTTCTGTTTCTTACTCCAGCCAAAATCTATCCTAGAGAGCGGTAGACAACACCGTATTTTTCGAGCGACACATTCTCCCGTAAGGCTGTCAGTCTTTATATATATCTGGTCGGTGGATCAGTGCACCCACGAGATATATATATATAAAGACTGCCAGCCCCCGTGTTAAACTGCGAGTCTCAAAGTGGGTGCCAGGTGGGTGCTGGGAGCGGTCGGTAACGGCCCTAATGTCGAGATACTCTCGTCGGTTGTGGAACTAAAAGAACATTTGCTCGTGAATTATGGAAAAAACGTCAGTGACAGAGGCAATAAATAAACGTATAATGCGTAGAATGAAAATAATTATCTTTTATTGTATAATTTCATTACACTCTTATTGCCTTCTTATTTTCCATATTGTTCACCATTGTAATCATTATTTTATAATCGATAATTTATAGGTGTAATTAATTAATTTGGAACTTCTTGCGATATTTATAAAATAATGATTATTCAACAAAATATATTCTGTAATGGTTATAGAATAAAAAAAAAAGAATAAATACAATATTCAAGTAATGTGGCGGACCCCTTGGAGAAGGGTTGATCGGACCCAGGTAGGAGCGTCGTCTGCGGGCTGGGACCTTGGACGCACTTGGTCGCCAGGCCCAAGCTCTTCCCGAGCGCACACTTAGTCGCCGGAAGTCTATTCCTACCTGGGGTGCACATTTGGCGACCAGGTTCGGGGTTTTTCCTTGGCGTGCACATTTGGCCGCCAACCCTTGACTTTCGCCAGGACACGGATGTTCGGTGCAAGGACACGAACTTTCTCCAAGGGGCACGTACAGGAAGCGACATCCCCACTCCAGAAGTTTTCTTGTTCGAAGGAAATTCCTGGAGGATATAAGCGCGGATTCTGACGGATGACAGGGTCAGTCAGTCATTCAGTCAGTCAGTTCAAGTCAGTCAGTCGTTGTGAGAAGTCGTCATTCGCCGTCAGTTGTTCGTATAGTCGTTTATCCGTAGTTCTTGTTTCATTGTTATTTCATTTTCTTTGTTCCTTGTTACGTCGTTGAGTTTTTGTTGCTTATTTAATAAATGGTTATTGTTATATTGGGTGAATCCTTTACTGAACACCCAAACCACAACACATACCAAAAGGTAATAAAAATTTTTTTATCTTTTATTCGTTACTCGAAATTTTTATTTAGATAAATATTTTGCCCAACTCTGGTTGAGCTTAGCTCGGCTCGATTGTGCGAGTCGAGTCGAGTACTCGCACGATGCGAGCTATCCGCACCGATGCGAGCTGCTCGAAATAAAATCAGGCGTAAAATGACATGATGCGAGTTACAGCGGGAAGATCAGCACATCGATATTATCAAGCATTTTAGTATATTGACAATGCTAAATGTTTGCGATGTTTTATTATATATTTTGATGGTGAAATGTTGATTCAGAATTTCTATAACCCTTATTGAAAATAATTATGCAATAACAACTATTTCCTAGATTTATGTAAATAACTAGCTGTGATCTGTAAAGAACGGTATTTTATATATTCCTTTATATTATACTCCGGGGTTCAGTGTACAGTCGTAAAAATGTGTTGTTGCAAAATTGTTTATAATGTTGAAAATTAACGTTAAGCTTCGTTAAATAGTTTTTGAAAGGAATGGGTATATAAACAATATTGTATAATATTGATGTGTATTTATACGAGGTCGCCGCCGCGTCTACAATGTATGCTGGCGGTTCGTCGGCGTGCTCTTTGCACAGGCCGCCACACTGGTACTCGCACCAAAGGTCAAAAGACTGAATTCTGGTAAGCTGAGAAAAACTGTTTGACAGAATCTGAGCTAACTAACCTGAGAATAGAGATTGTCTTAGACTTTTATATTTTTCGATAATGAATAACTAAGCTAGTGGCTCGATGGGGAGGGAGGAAGAGCAAAACGCATACGCGTGCCGGTAGATTAAATACTCAGAGCGGGTGACCTAAGTGGGCGAGTGCAGGCGAGAGCCGGTCATAAACCTTAGCTCGCTGATGAGAGCCCTACTGTCCCATTGTACGGAAGTACACTTTTTAGAAGAAATGGCCGAGATAACGAACCAAAAAGGCAGTAAACCATTTTCACACTGCACAATTATAAACATGGAGATAGCGCAGGTTGCTTAGCGAGAAACGTGCGGCCGCTTCTCGTTATACATTATGCAGTCAGTCTCATAATTGATGGCAGACACTTTAAATCAGAATAACTTTTTTTATAAATCGACCAAACGACTTCAGCTGTTCTGCCAAGCTAGATAGATTAATTTACTAGATGACATGTAATGAAAACGCAGGAAAAATTGCGTTATATAATTGCGTTAATTGTCGAGCTAGGAAGTAGATTTAACTTTGCTGCCACTACGAATTATTTGGTAGTTAGCATGATTTTGCACCATCGTATAAAAGATCGACTGTTATCCATGGAGAAGAGCCAACAATTGCAAATTGAAAAAAGATTTAGATTAAAATATTAACTAAACAGAAAGTATGACGAGTGTTGAACGTAGACATCAGATCCTTTTAAAAGGGCCTAGCCGATTTATGGTCAAAACTGCCCTTAGAGGAAAAACCCCTCTGAGTAAAATTTCAACCCCCTATCTTGCCCATGAGGTTAGTTACAGGGTAAATTAGATTTCGCGCTTCTCCGCGTATTTCCCGCACTCTGATGCTTTCTAAAATTCTGAAAAAAATGTGACATATTTTGGATTCTAAGGCTGATTTTTGATAATTTTTTCAGATTTTTTTGTTACAAACTGTGGTCGTAAAAAAAAATGAAAAACCTCCAAAAAATCGGAAAAATGCAGATTTCTCAAAAATTTGAAAACATGCTATTCTACTGTTTAGTTCCTTGTTAAAGTACTATAACAGGCAGTGTCGTCAATTTTTTTTAGATTTTTTGTTGTGGGACATCATCGTCAAAAAACAATAAAAACCGAATTTTTTCGACGTTTTTGCTATTAGGAGGAAAGTTACACTTGTTGGTTTTATCGCAGCTATATATTAAGTAATTTTTAGCATTATTAAATTGAAACAAGTAATTCTTTGACCTAAGAAATGTGATTTAAGAGAAAGAATAAATTGTATTTTGTGTGATATATACCAGAATGTTCGTAAAGTTTTGTAACATCGCCGGACGTGTGTCGAACTAAGGAGCGGATACGCTGGGGTTCTTATCCCGTCGGTGGTAAATGTTTTTTCCCATACATCATCTTTATTTTTTCAATTTCTTATATTATTTATTCATGTGATTTTAACAATATTTTTTTAATGTTTTAAAAATATTGAAGTAACATTGATTAGGCAATGAATATTTATATTATCGTGTTCGTCTACGATTTCCGCCAGATATGAAATTGCTTGTGAAAATTGGCAAGATTCCGTGAAAAGAATTTTGAACTCTACGTCTGTCATTTCCAGAAAATCAAGAAATCAATACTGTTTGAAATGGAATCTTTTTGCGGTTCCAATTGTTTTGACCATCTTAATCGGCTATGCCCTTTTAAATCTTATCACCTATACTTGCACAGTACCGAATGACAGGCTGTTGGAACTTCCAACTTCCAACTTGGTTTCACGTTAATTTTCAACATTATAAACAATTTTGCGACAACACATTTTTACGACTGTACACTGAACCCCGGAGTATAATATAAAGGAATATGTAAAATACCGTTCTTTACAGATCACATCTAGTTATTTACATAAATCTAGGAAATAGTTGTTATTGCATAATTATTTTCAATAAGGGTTATACAAATTCTGAATCAACATTTCACTATCAAAATATATAATAAAACATCGCAAACATTTAGCATTGTCAATATACTAAAATGCTTGATAATATCAATGTGCTGATCTTCCTGCTGTAACTCGCATCATGTCATTTTACGCCTGATTTTATTTCGAGCCGTTCGCTTCGTTGCGAGCAGCTCGCATCGTGCGAGTACTCGACTCGACTCGAAAAGCGAGTCCCGGCTCGACTGGACCCGAGCTCGGCTCGCATATGCGAGCTTGGCTGCAGGCCTAGTGCCAGGTGGGTGCTGGGATCGGTCGGTAACGGCCCCAATGTCGAGATACTCTCGTCGGTTGTGGAACTAAGAAAGTGGAACTATCACTGATCTCAAATACCAACATCGCTAAACATGCCGCGCTCGCTACCTAAATAGAACATTTGCTCGTGAATTACGGAAGAAACGTCAGTGACATAGGCAATAAATAAACGGATAATGCGTAGAATGAGAATAATTATTTTTTATTGTATAATTTCATTACACTATTATTGCCTTCTTATTTTCCGTATTATTCACCATTGTAATCATTATTTTATAATCGATAGTTTATAGGTGAAATTAATTAATTTGGAACTTATTGCGATATTTATAAAATAATGATTATTCAACAAAATATATTCTGTAATAGTTATAGAATAAAAAAAAAAAGAATAAATACAATATTCAAGTAATGACAAAATTCAATCGTTCTTATTGTGATCCGTTGTAACAAACACAGAAAATTATTTTTTTTACTTATTTAACCGATAATACCACTTCTAATGCTGGACTGCAATTATTCAAGTAAAGGTAGTAACGAAATAAAAGTGTTATGTAATGAAACTAACTTTCGACGGATCTTATCCATATAAAGCTATTTGGTGGCAGTATTATTGCTATTTGTACAGACACGCAGATACACAGATTCTTATATCTTGCAATGCACGTTGTTTTTTTCTCCGTCAACCGATTTCGATGAAATTTTCAGCTTCTGTATCCCTAACATAGAGGTAGAGATAAAAGTTTTGAAAAGTGTCTGTCATTTTAAGTTTTAATTATAATCGTATTGATTGCTATTTTTTATACCTTATAGAATTGTTTCTTTACATTTAATATTCTTTATATTTTATCAGCAATAAACTTTATGTATAATCATTAATTGTATTGTTAAATTTAACTTTCTGTGAGTAATTGTCAATACATATACATTAGTAACCACATCTATTTGTCCGCGGCGAAAACCGAGCTGTCGAACTCGAGACGGGAAGGACTCGCCGCGTCTCTTTCTTTTCATATGCTGTCCTTCTTTGCGTCCGAAACTTCCGTCGTTCATTACACAAGTAAATATCATCGGAATTTTGTCATATTTGGTACCGTTTTCCTTAGAAAAATGCCACGAGTATGTTGGTGAAAGTCCGATAGAAAAATAATTAATAATGAAAAAGTTTATTTTTTTATTTAAAGGCCTGAGCTCACGCCAGTCTTTCATCTTTTCCGAACGCTTCGACTCTCCGCGGCTCTTTCTTTCCCATACGCTGTCCTTTTTCGCGTCCGAAACATCAATCGTTCATTACACAAGCAATTATCGTCGGAATTATATCATATTTGGTTTCATTTTAATCAGAAAAATGTCACGAATATGTTGGTAAAAGTTAAAAAAAAAAAAAAATAACGAAAAATAAAGAAGTTTTGTGATTGGATTAGTAGTGGTCTTCTGGCCTCACACCGATATAGCCGACAATGTGTGGCCCACTCCTCGGGGAGGACGCTTCTCTAGTTTCGCTGTCCGCTTCTCCGTGCAACATTATATGTATCGTAGACGGATATTCTCTCCTTTTGAATGCCAGTCATTCTGGTGTGCCCAGAGTTGGGCATTATTAGATAAAAATTATTTAAATAACGATTCGAATAAAAGATACTTCATCTTTATTCGTTATTCGAAGGTTCGAATAAAAAAGGTATCCTTATTCGACGAGTATCGAATAAATAATTTTATTCGACGAGAATTTATCCGACGAATAAAGATACTTTTTTTTATTCGAAGCGGATTTATTCAAACTACGAGAAATTTTTTCATCTTTCATCTGTATCATTTATTCGAAGGCTTCAAATAAATGCTCGAATAACTTTTGCCGAGTGCCGAGCTTCAAAGACCCAGCGACGACAGACGACATACAATGTAAACGGATGGAGAATCGCGCACGTATGAAAGTTTAAACTTTCAGATTTTTTTGTTACAAACTGTGGTCGTAAAAAAAATGAAAAACCTCCAAAAAATCGGAAAAATACAGATTTCTCAAAAATTTGAAAACATGCTATTCTACTGTTTAGTTCCTTGTTAAAGTACTATAACAGGCAGTGTCGTCAATTTTTTTTAGATTTTTTGTTGTGGGACATCATCGTCAAAAAACAATAAAAACCGAATTTTTTCGACGTTTTTGCTATTAGGAGGAAAGTTACACTTGTTGGTTTTATCGCAGCTATATATTAAGTAATTTTTAGCATTATTAAATTGAAACAAGTAATTCTTTGACCTAAGAAATGTGATTTAAGAGAAAGAATAAATTGTATTTTGTGTGATATATACCAGAATGTTCGTAAAGTTTTGTAACATCGCCGGACGTGTGTCGAACTAAGGAGCGGATACGCTGGGGTTCTTATCCCGTCGGTGGTAAATGTTTTTTCCCATACATCATCTTTATTTTTTCAATTTCTTATATTATTTATTCATGTGATTTTAACAATATTTTTTTAATGTTTTAAAAATATTGAAGTAACATTGATTAGGCAATGAATATTTATATTATCGTGTTCGTCTACGATTTCCGCCAGATATGAAATTGCTTGTGAAAATTGGTAAGATTCCGTGAAAAGAATTTTGAAATCTACGTCTGTCATTTCCAGAAAATCAAGAAATCAATACTGTTTGAAATGGAATCTTTTTGCGGTTCCAATTGTTTTGACCATCTTAATCGGCTATGCCCTTTTAAATCTTATCACCTATACTTGCACAGTACCGAATGACAGGCTGTTGGAACTTCCAACTTCCAACTTGGTTTCACGTTAATTTTCAACATTATAAACAATTTTGCGACAACACATTTTTACGACTGTACAGTGAACCGGAGTATAATATAAAGGAATATATAAAATACCGTTCTTTACAGATCACATCTAGTTATTTACATAAATCTAGGAAATAGTTGTTATTGCATAATTATTTTCAATAAGGGTTATACAAATTCTGAATCAACATTTCACTATCAAAATATATAATAAAACATCGCAAACATTTAGCATTGTCAATATACTAAAATGCTTGATAATATCAATGTGCTGATCTTCCTGCTGTAACTCGCATCATGTCATTTTACGCCTGATTTTATTTCGAGCCGTTCGCTTCGTTGCGAGCAGCTCGCATCGTGCGAGTACTCGACTCGACTCGAAAAGCGAGTCCCGGCTCGACTGGACCCGAGCTCGGCTCGCATATGCGAGCTTGGCTGCAGGCCTAGTGCCAGGTGGGTGCTGGGATCGGTCGGTAACGGCCCCAATGTCGAGATACTCTCGTCGGTTGTGGAACTAAGAAAGTGGAACTATCACTGATCTCAAATACCAACATCGCTAAACATGCCGCGCTCGCTACCTAAATAGAACATTTGCTCGTGAATTACGGAAGAAACGTCAGTGACATAGGCAATAAATAAACGGATAATGCGTAGAATGAGAATAATTATTTTTTATTGTATAATTTCATTACACTATTATTGCCTTCTTATTTTCCGTATTATTCACCATTGTAATCATTATTTTATAATCGATAGTTTATAGGTGAAATTAATTAATTTGGAACTTATTGCGATATTTATAAAATAATGATTATTCAACAAAATATATTCTGTAATAGTTATAGAATAAAAAAAAAAGAATAAATACAATATTCAAGTAATGACAAAATTCAATCGTTCTTATTGTGATCCGTAGTAACAAACACAGAAAATTATTTTTTTTACTTATTTAACCGATAATACCACTTCTAATGCTGGACTGCAATTATTCAAGTAAAGGTAGTAACGAAATAAAAGTGTTATGTAATGAAACTAACTTTCGACGGATCTTATCCATATAAAGCTATTTGGTGGCAGTATTATTGCTATTTGTACAGACACGCAGATACACAGATTCTTATATCTTGCAATGCACGTTGTTTTTTTCTCCGTCAACCGATTTCGATGAAATTTTCAGCTTCTGTATCCCTAACATAGAGGTAGAGATAAAAGTTTTGAAAAGTGTCTGTCATTTTAAGTTTTAATTATAATTGTATTGATTGCTATTTTTTATACCTTATAGAATTGTTTCTTTACATTTAATATTCTTTATATTTTATCAGCAATAAACTTTATGTATAATCATTAATTGTATTGTTAAATTTAACTTTCTGTGAGTAATTGTCAATACATATACATTAGTAACCACATCTATTTGTCCGCGGCGAAAACCAAGCTGTCGAACTCGAGACGGGAAGGACTCGCCGCGTCTCTTTCTTTTCATATGCTGTCCTTCTTTGCGTCCGAAACTTCCGTCGTTCATTACACAAGTAAATATCATCGGAATTTTGTCATATTTGGTACCGTTTTCCTTAGAAAAATGCCACGAGTATGTTGGTGAAAGTCCGATAGAAAAATAATTAATAATGAAAAAGTTTATTTTTTTATTTAAAGGCCTGAGCTCACGCCAGTCTTTCATCTTTTCCGAACGCTTCGACTCTCCGCGGCTCTTTCTTTCCCATACGCTGTCCTTTTTCGCGTCCGAAACATCAATCGTTCATTACACAAGCAATTATCGTCGGAATTATATCATATTTGGTTTCATTTTAATCAGAAAAATGTCACGAATATGTTGGTAAAAGTTAAAAAAAAAAAAAAAATAACGAAAAATAAAGAAGTTTTGTGATTGGATTAGTAGTGGTCTTCTGGTCTCACACCGATATAGCCGACAATGTGTGGCCCACTCCTCGGGGAGGACGCTTCTCTAGTTTCGCTGTCCGCTTCTCCGTGCAACATTATATGTATCGTAGACGGATATTCTCTCCTTTTGAATGCCAGTCATTCTGGTGTGCCCAGAGTTGGGCATTATTAGATAAAAATTATTTAAATAACGATTCGAATAAAAGATACTTCATCTTTATTCGTTATTCGAAGGTTCGAATGAAAAAGGTATCTTTATTCGACGAGTATCGAATAAATAATTTTATTCGACGAGAATTTATCCGACGAATAAAGATACTTTTTTTTATTCGAAGCGGATTTATTCAAACTACGAGAAATTTTTTCATCTTTCATCTGTATCTTTTATCCGAAGGCTTCAAATAAATGCTCGAATAACTTTTGCCGAGTGCCGAGCTTCAAAGACCCAGCGACGACAGACGACATACAATGTAAACGGATGGAGAATCGCGCACGAATGAAAGTTTAAACTTTTAGATTGTGCAATATATCCTCATGAAATTGTGACGAGCGAATGGAGGGGATTTTCCTGATGAAAATGAGATCAAATTCGGGTGTAATCGACCAAGTTTCACTGATACGTAATGTTACGATAAAAATTACAATCTCATTAAAGACAGTCCAAATGATGTCGTGTTTAGACTCATTTTGATCGGGATGAGCTCTACAACTCATTCGTATTAACAATATTGTTCTGATTAAAAACATAAAAGCATAAATTGCCAATAATGTTGGATTCTCCATCTGCTTACATTGTAGGCTGTTGGTCGGTCTTTATAAAAAAATCTTTATTCGTCGAATAAATTCATTACGTGCGGAATAGAGATAACATAATTATTTTTATTTGACGCGTAACAAATCATTTTTTATCTTTTATTCGCTGTTTGAAATGTCTATTTCAATAAAAATTTGCCCATCTTTGCTTCTACAATTATATTATTTTATATTATATTAATTCATCCACGTGATTCTCTCTCAAACTCTATACTATTCGGAATAGTACGTTAAATAAACGCTACTCTGGTTTTCAACATATTTCTGTTCCCACAGATCGATTCTTGGAACAATTATCTATAAAAAAAAAAAGTGTAAGGAAATAATGCTTGTTCATGAAATATTTTTAAATTACAAATTAAGGTATCTCATATGGAAGTAGAAATTGATTTTCCTAAAATTATGCTTTAATAATTTCTTACGTAAAATATTTTGACGAATTTTTCGTCCTTGATATTAGTTTTACTTTTAATATTTTAGATCTTAAAAAGCAACACTAAAAAAAAATATCTTTTTAATTTGAATACGTTTGTCGGAGAATGTAACATTTGATAATCGATATGGGTCCGTGATGATTCACCTTCTCAGCGACGAGAAGTTCCTTAGTGGTCTTCTGCACCGACGAGATACCGTCGTTGGCCTTCTGTTTCTTACTCCAGCCAAAATCTATCCTAGAGAGCGGTAGACAACACCGTATTTTTCGAGCGACACATTCTCCCGTAAGGCTGTCAGTCTTTATATATATCTGGTCGGTGGATCAGTGCACCCACGATATATATATATATGTATAAAGACTGCCAGCCCCCGTGTTAAACTGCGAGTCTCAAAGTGGGTGCCAGGTGGGTGCTGGGAGCGGTCGGTAACGGCCCTAATGTCGAGATACTCTCGTCGGTTGTGGAACTAAAAGAACATTTGCTCGTGAATTATGGAAAAAACGTCAGTGACAGAGGCAATAAATAAACGTATAATGCGTAGAATGAAAATAATTATCTTTTATTGTATAATTTCATTACACTCTTATTGCCTTCTTATTTTCCATATTGTTCACCATTGTAATCATTATTTTATAATCGATAATTTATAGGTGTAATTAATTAATTTGGAACTTCTTGCGATATTTATAAAATAATGATTATTCAACAAAATATATTCTGTAATGGTTATAGAATAAAAAAAAAAGAATAAATACAATATTCAAGTAATGTGGCGGACCCCTTGGAGAAGGGTTGATCGGACCCAGGTAGGAGCGTCGTCTGCGGGCTGGGACCTTGGACGCACTTGGTCGCCAGGCCCAAGCTCTTCCCGAGCGCACACTTAGTCGCCGGAAGTCTATTCCTACCTGGGGTGCACATTTGGCGACCAGGTTCGGGGTTTTTCCTTGGCGTGCACATTTGGCCGCCAACCCTTGACTTTCGCCAGGACACGGATGTTCGGTGCAAGGACACGAACTTTCTCCAAGGGGCACGTACAGGAAGCGACATCCCCACTCCAGAAGTTTTCTTGTTCGAAGGAAATTCCTGGAGGATATAAGCGCGGATTCTGACGGATGACAGGGTCAGTCAGTCAGTCAGTCAGTCAGTTCAAGTCAGTCAGTCGTTGTGAGAAGTCGTCATTCGCCGTCAGTTGTTCGTATAGTCGTTTATCCGTAGTTCTTGTTTCATTGTTATTTCATTTTCTTTGTTCCTTGTTACGTCGTTGAGTTTTTGTTGCTTATTTAATAAATGGTTATTGTTATATTGGGTGAATCCTTTACTGAACACCCAAACCACAACACATACCAAAAGGTAATAAAAATTTTTTTATCTTTTATTCGTTACTCGAAATTTTTATTTAGATAAATATTTTGCCCAACTCTGGTTGAGCTTAGCTCGGCTCGATTGTGCGAGTCGAGTCGAGTACTCGCACGATGCGAGCTATCCGCACCGATGCGAGCTGCTCGAAATAAAATCAGGCGTAAAATGACATGATGCGAGTTACAGCGGGAAGATCAGCACATCGATATTATCAAGCATTTTAGTATATTGACAATGCTAAATGTTTGCGATGTTTTATTATATATTTTGATGGTGAAATGTTGATTCAGAATTTCTATAACCCTTATTGAAAATAATTATGCAATAACAACTATTTCCTAGATTTATGTAAATAACTAGCTGTGATCTGTAAAGAACGGTATTTTATATATTCCTTTATATTATACTCCGGGGTTCAGTGTACAGTCGTAAAAATGTGTTGTTGCAAAATTGTTTATAATGTTGAAAATTAACGTTAAGCTTCGTTAAATAGTTTTTGAAAGGAATGGGTATATAAACAATATTGTATAATATTGATGTGTATTTATACGAGGTCGCCGCCGCGTCTACAATGTATGCTGGCGGTTCGTCGGCGTGCTCTTTGCACAGGCCGCCACACTGGTACTCGCACCAAAGGTCAAAAGACTGAATTCTGGTAAGCTGAGAAAAACTGTTTGACAGAATCTGAGCTAACTAACCTGAGAATAGAGATTGTCTTAGACTTTTATATTTTTCGATAATGAATAACTAAGCTAGTGGCTCGATGGGGAGGGAGGAAGAGCAAAAC
Organism: Halictus rubicundus; assembly: GCF_050948215.1. Classification (NCBI taxonomy): domain Eukaryota; kingdom Metazoa; phylum Arthropoda; class Insecta; order Hymenoptera; family Halictidae; genus Halictus; species Halictus rubicundus. The sequence goes on along the minus strand of NW_027489946.1, from coordinate 2,974 downwards.
GCATACGCGTGCCGGTAGATTAAATACTCAGAGCGGGTGACCTAAGTGGGCGAGTGCAGGCGAGAGCCGGTCATAAACCTTAGCTCGCTGATGAGAGCCCTACTGTCCCATTGTACGGAAGTACACTTTTTAGAAGAAATGGCCGAGATAACGAACCAAAAAGGCAGTAAACCATTTTCACACTGCACAATTATAAACATGGAGATAGCGCAGGTTGCTTAGCGAGAAACGTGCGGCCGCTTCTCGTTATACATTATGCAGTCAGTCTCATAATTGATGGCAGACACTTTAAATCAGAATAACTTTTTTTATAAATCGACCAAACGACTTCAGCTGTTCTGCCAAGCTAGATAGATTAATTTACTAGATGACATGTAATGAAAACGCAGGAAAAATTGCGTTATATAATTGCGTTAATTGTCGAGCTAGGAAGTAGATTTAACTTTGCTGCCACTACGAATTATTTGGTAGTTAGCATGATTTTGCACCATCGTATAAAAGATCGACTGTTATCCATGGAGAAGAGCCAACAATTGCAAATTGAAAAAAGATTTAGATTAAAATATTAACTAAACAGAAAGTATGACGAGTGTTGAACGTAGACATCAGATCCTTTTAAAAGGGCCTAGCCGATTTATGGTCAAAACTGCCCTTAGAGGAAAAACCCCTCTGAGTAAAATTTCAACCCCCTATCTTGCCCATGAGGTTAGTTACAGGGTAAATTAGATTTCGCGCTTCTCCGCGTATTTCCCGCACTCTGATGCTTTCTAAAATTCTGAAAAAAATGTGACATATTTTGGATTCTAAGGCTGATTTTTGATAATTTTTTCAGATTTTTTTGTTACAAACTGTGGTCGTAAAAAAAAATGAAAAACCTCCAAAAAATCGGAAAAATGCAGATTTCTCAAAAATTTGAAAACATGCTATTCTACTGTTTAGTTCCTTGTTAAAGTACTATAACAGGCAGTGTCGTCAATTTTTTTTAGATTTTTTGTTGTGGGACATCATCGTCAAAAAACAATAAAAACCGAATTTTTTCGACGTTTTTGCTATTAGGAGGAAAGTTACACTTGTTGGTTTTATCGCAGCTATATATTAAGTAATTTTTAGCATTATTAAATTGAAACAAGTAATTCTTTGACCTAAGAAATGTGATTTAAGAGAAAGAATAAATTGTATTTTGTGTGATATATACCAGAATGTTCGTAAAGTTTTGTAACATCGCCGGACGTGTCGAACTAAGGAGCGGATACGCTGGGGTTCTTATCCCGTCGGTGGTAAATGTTTTTTCCCATACATCATCTTTATTTTTTCAATTTCTTATATTATTTATTCATGTGATTTTAACAATATTTTTTTAATGTTTTAAAAATATTGAAGTAACATTGATTAGGCAATGAATATTTATATTATCGTGTTCGTCTACGATTTCCGCCAGATATGAAATTGCTTGTGAAAATTGGCAAGATTCCGTGAAAAGAATTTTGAACTCTACGTCTGTCATTTCCAGAAAATCAAGAAATCAATACTGTTTGAAATGGAATCTTTTTGCGGTTCCAATTGTTTTGACCATCTTAATCGGCTATGCCCTTTTAAATCTTATCACCTATACTTGCACAGTACCGAATGACAGGCTGTTGGAACTTCCAACTTCCAACTTGGTTTCACGTTAATTTTCAACATTATAAACAATTTTGCGACAACACATTTTTACGACTGTACACTGAACCCCGGAGTATAATATAAAGGAATATGTAAAATACCGTTCTTTACAGATCACATCTAGTTATTTACATAAATCTAAATAGTTGTTATTGCATAATTATTTTCAATAAGGGTTATACAAATTCTGTATCAACATTTCACTATCAAAATATATAATAAAACATCGCAAACATTTAGCATTGTCAATATACTAAAATGCTTGATAATATCAATGTGCTGATCTTCCTGCTGTAACTCGCATCATGTCATTTTACGCCTGATTTTATTTCGAGCCGTTCGCTTCGTTGCGAGCAGCTCGCATCGTGCGAGTACTCGACTCGACTCGAAAAGCGAGTCCCGGCTCGACTGGACCCGAGCTCGGCTCGCATATGCGAGCTTGGCTGCAGGCCTAGTGCCAGGTGGGTGCTGGGATCGGTCGGTAACGGCCCCAATGTCGAGATACTCTCGTCGGTTGTGGAACTAAGAAAGTGGAACTATCACTGATCTCAAATACCAACATCGCTAAACATGCCGCGCTCGCTACCTAAATAGAACATTTGCTCGTGAATTACGGAAGAAACGTCAGTGACATAGGCAATAAATAAACGGATAATGCGTAGAATGAGAATAATTATTTTTTATTGTATAATTTCATTACACTATTATTGCCTTCTTATTTTCCGTATTATTCACCATTGTAATCATTATTTTATAATCGATAGTTTATAGGTGAAATTAATTAATTTGGAACTTATTGCGATATTTATAAAATAATGATTATTCAACAAAATATATTCTGTAATAGTTATAGAATAAAAAAAAAAAGAATAAATACAATATTCAAGTAATGACAAAATTCAATCGTTCTTATTGTGATCCGTTGTAACAAACACAGAAAATTATTTTTTTTACTTATTTAACCGATAATACCACTTCTAATGCTGGACTGCAATTATTCAAGTAAAGGTAGTAACGAAATAAAAGTGTTATGTAATGAAACTAACTTTCGACGGATCTTATCCATATAAAGCTATTTGGTGGCAGTATTATTGCTATTTGTACAGACACGCAGATACACAGATTCTTATATCTTGCAATGCACGTTGTTTTTTTCTCCGTCAACCGATTTCGATGAAATTTTCAGCTTCTGTATCCCTAACATAGAGGTAGAGATAAAAGTTTTGAAAAGTGTCTGTCATTTTAAGTTTTAATTATAATTGTATTGATTGCTATTTTTTATACCTTATAGAATTGTTTCTTTACATTTAAT
>NW_027489945.1:0-18546 GCF_050948215.1 Halictus rubicundus | reverse complement strand
TGAATCTCAACTGAACCGCTTCTCGACTAACCGAAGAGGATGAAAATGAACGGGTTTATATACCTTGAAAATGAAAGGGGTACTCTGTTTAAGATTTAATGTCACGTAGGGTCACAGTCACATTTTTTGTCATTTCTAATGAAAAGCAGGCCTCAGTTAGATTTTCGTTAAAAGGGGTTAATGAAGGTTATCCGGGCTATTTCCTATCAGAATATTGATTAACGGATGCCAGAAGGGAGTGTCTAGAGATTTTGGTATAAAGAAGGCATACAGTATCTTTCGTTAATAAAAGGGGCCTGTTGGGACGCTTTTCGTTCTCAGAAAAGAGATTAGAAATTCTAATCGAAATAAACGTGGAGAACGTCTCCATTCGTAACAGGGGTTACGTGACCCCAAAAACGTTGGACACGAAAATGCATTGGATGATAGGTCTATCCTTATACCTCGTCTGTGACGGAAGCTACCACAACAGTGATCCTTCGCTGGACGGTAACGCGACGACGGGGTCCTCGTTATCCCCACCCTAAGCCCTAGTCCCGACTTTTCCTAATGGGGCGCGCTACGCACGCGAAAATCCGAGAACGCAGGTCCTCGACTGGTCTTCGGACCCGGGACCACAGACGAAAAATCATGACGGCCGCTCTTCGCGGCCGGCGGGGTCGATCTGGGATCTCCCCCTTTATGGGACGCCTATACCGCCCACACCTAGACCCCTTTGCAAGTGACTAGGTGAGGCGGCAACAGGACCGTGAAAAGGAATGTTCCATGCACGACAGGGGCCTTTGTCCCGCGTCGTCGCCTCCGGGTTGTCTGGCCCGTGTGTGGCGTCTCCATTCTTTAAATTAACATGTACACAGGATTTTTCGTAGTGGCCACGGTTCGTCGATGGATGGTCCCGCGAAGCAAGGCGCCCTTCGGTATCGTCGGGAGGCATGTTGGTGCCGTTAGTACGTTCCTGAAACCTGGCCATGCTCCGCGCGAGCGAAATCTATCAAAATTCGATCTAAGATCGATCCGGAAGTTCCTCGGAGAGCGCTTTCTAACCCTTCCAGCAGTCGTATTATTCGCGATAACGCCATTCTCGGCAGCCCGGTCCTTCCGATTTTCCGCTCTGTGCGAGAAAGTGACGTCGCAAATTTTGCAACGTCACAGAAGGATAACCTCAACTCTGTCCCACTCGACTGGCTATGCTTACGTCTACTGCCTCGTCTCATTGGACAAGATATAGATTGTGACGTTGCAAAAATTGCGACGTCACTTTACCGCTTCGAGCAAAAGAGCGGAAGGACCGGACTGTTGAGAATAACGTTATCGCGAATAGTACGACGGCTCGATAGGTCAGGAAGCGCTTCCCGAGGAACTTCCGGATCGATCCTAGATCGAATTTTCAGGGACTTCCTAAAGGCACCAACAAACCTCCCGACTATACCGAAGGGCGCCTCGCTTCGCGGGACCATCCATCGACGTACCATGGTCAATACGAGAAATCCGGTGCACCGGTCAATTCGGAGAATGGTGACGCCACACACAGGCCAGACAACCCGGAGGCGACGACGCGGGACGAAGGCCCCTGTCGAACAGCCGACATTTAATTTGGCGGTCCTGCCACTTGCAACGGAGCCTCGACGAGGGTGGTGTAGGCGCCCCATATCAGGGGAGATCGGAGAACTGCCCCTTTCCGCGGCCACGAAGCGTTCGCTCCTTTCCATTATTATAGATATTACATGCTAAAAATATTTTATAATCAGCCACGTATACTAATATAATTAATAAGTAATTGTACTCATGAATTTGTATTAAAAGTAAAAAATTTGTTTGCGTCAACTTACTTTCCGTCTGGCGAAAATTTGACAAGAATTTTAGAAATTTGTAATTACTACACTTTCCGCGATTCTTTCATGTTGAAACTCTACAATTGACTGTCACACTACCCATGCTTACCGTAAACAGAAGCAGAACACCAGTAAAGTCAAGTACAAACCATATTAAAAAAAACAGCATCGCGTACTCCGAATTCGACCGCGTCAACTTAAATACCGACTCGACTGTACATATTTGAAATACAACATTAAAATATTGTATGTTATGTATCTGGTTATCAAAATAAAAATATTTTATTTGCCGAAATTTTTCGTTCTATTTAAAGTAGCATTTGATTTGAAACACATTAATCTATACTGTTTGAAATAGTATTTTAAATATTTTTTCCAGCGAGTCCGCTGGATTCGCCACGATGTAGCTCATCGTGTTGTTCTTCAAAGCTGGATAGAATAGAATTTGAAATATTAGTAAATAATCCTATTTATGTTAAAGTATGCGTAGAACCCAACTATTTGCATGCATTTGAATGCAGGTATCGAATCAACAACTTATCAAAGTTACATGGTACCTGCCCCTCCACCAGTGTTTATTCTTATAATATTGACATTCAAACTGTGTGTACATTGCTTCGCAAGTGGGTATTATGACTTCCATTGGTGAAAGGTACGATATTTCAGTGTGAGACCTTATGCGCCCTTATCACATTTGCATTCAAAAGAACTACACCCATTTCGAACCAATCAGATCTATTTTAAAATTTGTTCTGCTCAAATTAATAATTTTAAATTCAAGTGAAATGGCATTGTTCCAAATTTTTTAATTCAAACCATTTGAAGCAATCAATTCAGTTTTGAACTGATCTCACCTATTGAGACGAACATACTCAAATTTGAAGTAGTTGATACCGCTTCAAAATTCAGAGCATCCCAAGTAACAACTCGCAATCAGAGGCAGTTAGGCATCTCCTTATATCTCTAATTATGGTACTCGCCTACCAAAGACGGTGCTGTAAGTTCAACTGTTCGAAGTTCTCGGGAAGTTAGAAGTGTTGGAGCTGGGCAGTTGAGTCACAATATGGATTCATAAGGAGTCATCGGTTTGGTCGAGGCTGTTCTTTATCAGGACTCGACAAATCGGCTGTCGCATCGTACGGCTAGGTTCCCGATTCGCCGCCGAATATGTCAATTCAGGATGACGGTTTCCGCAGAGATACATTGAATAATACATCCGACATTCCAGAAACGTATACAGGGAACGCACCACAATAAGGGATGTGTATTGCTGTATTGATTTGATTCCGGCCGCCAGCCGTGTTTGCACGACAGCATCTACATGTCATGGAATGAATACACGAGGACGAAAAACTCATGGAATTAATGTAGGAGGCAGACGCGGAAAGGAGAGTTCGCGACCACGGAAGACACATAAACAGGCATAAAAACGCCCAAACGAGGCCGCCGAACTCTCCTGCGAGCATGTGTGCGCGCGTCTGCGTGAGCGGCGACGGTGTTGTGACCGCCCGGACAACAAACGGTAGCGACCGCGAGAACGAGCGGCGGACGTTAGGCCATTTACCCTAACGTCCAAATCGCGTAGGAAAAGATCGAGAACGTTCGACGAAGGCGCGAATAAAAGGACGCGTCCGCGCGGCGACGGGGAGTCGCGAAAGAACGAGCACACGGTTTAGACGAACGATACGATACGACACGATCCGATACGATTTAATCACGATAACGATAAACGGCTACGAACACGGAATACGAATACGGAACACGGATTAGATCTTCTTGTATATTATTTCGGCGCGCGAACTATTTGGTGTAATCGTCTCGTTGTATTGTATTTATCGACCTACTCTTCTGACAATAAAGTGGTTAATTAAAAATACTGCTCTTACATTAATTACATATGGGATCACGGGTGAATAAATGTTGGGATTCGTTTGCAGTGTGGTTTATTAGGTAGCATAATGGTACACGGTTGGACTCTTTTCGCGTTGGACTGTTTTGTCCGCTCGTCGCCGACTGGTGTCACAATTGGTCAAGTATTTGTTATTTTCCGAAGAAGATTCACCGAAATAAGTTGTGCGGATAATTTCCACAAATCTTGAGTGAAACGGGATTATACGATTGCAAATAATGAACATATGTACCCGATGATTCCGCGACCGAGATAGAAACTGATTGAAAAGAAAACCTTGAAATTTTAAAGTTGAGGTTACTTTATGGTTCGCGTGTTCTTTCAATAATTTGATACCAGTTACTGACTTCAATGTACGTTATTTGATCAGGAGAGACCTGTATCTCAACGTACCGTCTTTTTTTTTTATAAATAGAGTGGTCAAAAAAGTGCGTTACGCACAGTCCAAAAGGGGGTAATGACGGATGGTCGGGTCACGCTTACCCACTAAAAATCATTCCACTCGCAGGACGATCAATAGACCGCCCCTCTACAAAACCGAGCCGAGATGGTCAAGAGTCCAGGGTCCCACTGCTGTGACACAGGCATTACTCCACACCTGTTCTTGGCTCATTGTATCTCAACGTGCCTGAAGACCTTCCGCTTCTGCGTTTTTCACGATCCTTTATTAAAACTCTGCAGGCCGTGTCCTTGACGGAAAAATTCGCTAATTTGACAGCATCTATAACAATCGCTGTCCAATCAGCTTTCTCTTTTGGGCCTGATTACCTCTACCATTCCTTGCACTTGAGGCGCACTTTTGCGAGAATGTTAGGTGTGACCGTGGAGGTTTCGTGATAAGAGCGGGGTTTCCCTCGGACATCGGTCGGCGCGACCCTCCGGAAACTCGGGCGTTTATAATACTAGCATTTGCTATTGAGGCTCGGAACAAAAGATTCTAAAGTACGAGACATGTATTGTCCAAACATTCTAATTGCACGGATTGGAAACGGCTTTTTCAAGAATAGCTTCACTGTCACTCGCCTCATCAAACCGACCCGACCATTTGCACACCAACTGTTTTATTGTACGTGCCGATGGCCGCTACAAAGTTAACGCTGCGCGAGCAACAGACAGCCAGGGACGGCTAGGATTTCCCGACACAAATTGCAGGATCTCGGCTTCAGTCGATGCACAAACGAATCAAAATTTCGGGACAGAAATGTATTGATCTCTCGGGAGATGACACTTATTTTGTGATGGAACTCTGTTCTGTTCCCAATTATTTTGTATACATTGAATAGCACTATACATATATGAATGATGTCCAGAGTGGCAGCTCAGAGTCATTTAGATGGTGGCTAATACAGTTATGGACGACATCAGGAGATGAACTACGCGACACGACCCATGCTGCACGTACCAGTGACAAATTCATCGTACCACTCTTGCTATTACAACAGTTCTGCCAGCAAATAGTATTAGCCGCATTTCTGGAGCACTTAGTTCGCGGTCACATGAACTAAGTGCTTCGTTGAATTTTATTTTTAACCGGGATTACATGCCCCTGACAAGCAGAGCTAATCACGGTCGAAGATTAATGTAAATGGAAGAAAAATCTTCTTTTCTCCGAAAAAGATGAATTGAATATAGCAAAAGCTAGCAAAAAGGTGTACTTTTTAGGCAAGGTGGATCTGAATTTTTACGAAACTCGATGTAAGAAATAAAAATCTAGATCGGATAACGTGCATCGTCCTGTACCAATTATTAATTATTTGCTATTCCTTTGCTATTACTAACTATTTGCATTCGTCGCAGCATTGTTAGAACATTTCATATCAAAGCTTGAATTCGAAGTTTCTGCTTACTTAATGACCTAACGTTAACTCTACTAAATTTGCTGTGGTCAGAGCCTCCAAGGGACTGTTATTATTTTTAACAAATTGTGTCTTCCGTTACCTACAGAAATTTTCAATAATGAACATAGGAACAAGAACAATGGCGTATGTGATTTACAAATTTTTCTTTGTATTGATTTTATTTTTATTACTCGCATATGATACTTACAATCTGAAAACATTAAATTTAGTGCGTCAAGCATAATCGAACATGTCGTCTACCCTAGCAAATATTTATTCTGCATTAAGTGATATAGAGTTTCATGTAAATAGTTTTGTAGCATGTCGAGTACTGATTTTAGTGGAGTTAATCGTTATTTCAGAGCAACAGGATGCTAAATGTTAAATTTTGTTAAAATTGTCTTTGAGCATATCCGAATTTCCGCACATGTACTAGCGAGAAATTAACCATCGTTTTCGCGCCACTGTAGCGATTTCAAGCTATTGTTCTACGAAACAACGTAACAAACATTGAACGTGCCAGAAATTCAGAGTATATGTTAGGAACAGTTTGGAAATCGTTGTACTGTGTTAAAAGTTACGTTACGAGGTAGTTTAACCGGTGAATACTAATTATGCAGAAGACATAGACAGAGAATAGACATAAAGTACATTTTTATTTATATGTTATATTAGTAAATTGATAATGTTGCGGATAAAATAAATCTTATACTATTGAAGACTTTATCAGCGAAGCTTTTTATGTTTTTGTGGTTAGTCCAGTCAATTTTTCAGTTGAATGAATCCAGCACGAAAAGAAACAAGAACACTGCAGGAACATATAATGACATTCAACCGTCTCAAACCTTGACAGTAAAGTATGAAGGACATAGCCACGCGAAAGAGAATTTTCGACAGACACCCCTAAATATCAGCGACAAAGAAACCGGGTTGACCTTCACATCGCGCGAAGTTTACTATTTAGAAATTGATTATTAATTATTTTAAAGTAATTCATTATGTTTCCGTTGACTTGGCGTAGGCTCAGGAATACGAAACGTGTAACGTCTAGAATGACTTACAATTAGCACACCTTTGAACCGATGAGACTTTATGTACCGAACAAGCAGCCACCGATCGCCCCTTAGTAGATAATATCTGATAACTGTATCCACCCACCCCCAAAATCCAACGCATTCGTACCGATAGGAAATAGTATTTAAGCCTGTAAAACTACAATAAAGTGTCAGAGTTCTTGTGTTAGTCGAAGAAACTAAACGCTTTGTTTAATTCTAACGCCTATCCGACCGAGTATCTACGGAACGCGATCGTGAGGCGCACCCACTTCATTACAGTACGTTTTCCCCGTAGCAAGCGTTCTCCTCGTGCGACACAGTAATGTCGCAGAAGAAGGCGTCGTAGAGGGAGAGAGAGCGGGACTCCCTCTGAACGAGATGGCAAGCTGCTGCGCTGTGGAACGTCACAACAGTGCTGGTCGGTCCCCACTGCAGGGTGGGCGAAGTTATAAACCCCACCACCGCCATTGGGACCGGGGGTGCAATGTACTGTCCTATCTCAGGGGTGGTTGCCACCACGTTTAAAAATAAAAATAAAGGAATACGAATCGTTCTGCTACTGTAGCCACAGAAACGAAGCGTATACTTCAAGTTATCCAACGCCTAAATAAATTCACTCTTGTAATTTTTATAAGGCAACACACATCAGTCACTTTTTATTCTTAATCCTACAATTATTGAAATTATAATCTTCTTTTCAACTTCACCTCTTCATGTTTATCATAAATTTATAAAGCCCACCGTCTACTATTTATACATCTACAATCTAGAACGGTTCTCTTGTTAATTACCTTACATAAAGCACTGTTGCTCCATGGAACATATTGACATACCATGAACTAATAAGAAACTGATCTAATGAAATCGATCTTGAACAAATATAGAGTAAAACAGTGATACGGGAGGATCAATATCAATCAAACTGGATCTCGAGGCTATTCGGATCATGCTTGAAGCGAGATTCCGTGGGCCAACAGGTTGTTCAATGGGGCTCCCGGTTCGAGCATGAAACAAGAAGAAAGACGAATGGTTGGCTGAAATCGAATGAGTGTCTTTTGTTTTGTCAGTAGAACGAGGAAAAGTTGAACGAATTGTAACGTGAGGCGTCGTGTCGCGTCGTGTCGACTTTCCCTCGACGGTACCGGAGCTTGTTGGGGTACTCTGGGTGGAATCAGGGGCTGAACGTTGGCGGAGATCGTTACCGAAACCACTTCAGTCTTTGTAAACTACAGGGGTATCTCCATAACAGACATATTGTCGGGTCTGCCGAGCGACAGTTCTAGTAGAAGTGCTACATTCTATGTAATGTCCCGAACGTAGAGAGGGATAGCGATTTAAAGACAAAAAGGGACTGATGTTCGACGCTTCGACACTTTGCTTCTCCTTTGTTTACATTCGTCGACCTTTTCACGCCTGAGACTTGAATCGTTTATTACACGAGTAATTGTAATCGTAATTATATCGCGTTTGGTGTCATTTCGCTGGTTCGGTCGCCGAGCGTGGATACCGCTTGACTGATATCAAGGGGGATTCCCCAGTAGTGGGGACGAAAATGTTGACAGTCATGGTACTGATCTTTGCGACAGTTATGGAGATAATAATCTGCATTGTAACAATGAAGTCGGGTCCATAACTATTCAAAGGGTATAGCCGGATAAGATGGTAAAAAATGCCCTTAGACTGAATGGGCCACTGATAGGGCGTCAAGAAATAGTGCGTTCGCATAAAGAATCCTGACAATTGCGAAGCAACGGGGAAAGACACGCCGAATAATTTCAATCAACCTGCGGGAACCACGTCACGGTAAATGCGAAATTCGTAATGCGTCGCATATGACTCAGAAATCGTGATCGAGACGGATCGACACGCAATTTCAATCCCCTGCTAATATTTTTGCATTCCTGAAATTGGAATCTGTGCTAATGTGTACGACTCCATTTCAAGGAAACTGTTCGTACCACAGAAAAATTGTCAAGACGTTCTGTTTTTTCAGTGAACAATTTAGCTACTCAACAAAGTTTTTCAAAATAAACCAACCACTCTTTCTTAAACTTCTGAAATTGTGATCTGTGGTCGAACGGAGGACATTACTCGAAGTAAATAGTGGAAACAATTCATTCTACACGAAAATTGTACAGATAAATATTGTTCAATGTTCAATTTAACCCTTTGAGTGTTCTCAAATATCGATTTGTTTAAATAGTTCGTGCATTAATACTAAAACTAGATGCCGTGTAAAAACGACGGATTAAATGATTTTTAATCTACGATCGCTGACGAGACTGTGCAAACGCATTCACGGAATAATGGTACTAGAATAATGATGCAAAATAAAACACTTGAGTTGCACAAGAACGTGCTGGGAAAACAAGGAATTTATTTATCCGAGGAAGTACCTCGGAACGATCAAGTAAGAAGAAATACGATCCAGATTTTCTCTGTCTAGAAATTTTCCAATGAGAAATGAAAATTTCGTGTTCATGACAAATATTTACCAAATGCAGTTGTTAAATATTCAAGACAGGCCCGAGTAAAGAAAAATAATAAAAAGTAACACTGAGATTTTTCTCTACGAAAAAAAAAAAAAAAAAAATAATTGCAATTTTTTCAAAAAATTTGTGTTACTTCAGGACATTAATTCTTCTGATATCTTAAAAACATTAAGGTCGTTTAATCCAATTTTTAAAAAGTAGTCTTTTTAGAAGTGTCCGAATATTACGGTGACAGATTGTATGTCTTTGGTCGTTACAGTTTTATACTGTTACGAGCCAGGGCTGCGAGCAACGCGAGAGGCCGGCGAGGGGTTGTTACCCCAGGAATATGGTTTCTATTATTAGTTAATATTGAAATCTTTGTTGATTTGAATTAGGATTAGTAAGCCTCGTAACTTATATATAATTCAATTGATACAATCCGAGCGGTAAGATTGTATCATGTGGGAACGTTCAATTATTAGATTAGGATATTAGGCAATAATTAAGGGTTGTAGATTACGCGAGTTAACAAACAAGACAATTTATTCTGAATTGGAATAGTTACAAGTGTAATTGTCTGTGTCGCGAGTGAATGTGGTAAGTGTACAATTAGAGATATTGTTACCTAGTGATGCACGGTGTTGACGCACTGGCAATGCGGGGTCGGAGAGCGATTGTTGAAAGACAAATAGAATATACACGAACTAACGGATTCTATAAGGTTACGTTTGATTCGAAAGGGACTTTTACCCGATCTCACTAGAACTGACTCTTACGCGTGTAACGCGACGTGACTGCACGATTACTATACCGCGACCGAATCACTTCTGAACCGCTTCTCGACTAACCGAAGAGGATGAAAATTCATGGGTTTATATACCCTAAAAATGAGAGGGGAATGAATCTGTTTTATTTTACGGTCGCGTACTCGTATTTGTCGTTTCAAGTGAATTTAAGGTTTGCAGCTGGATCTTTTGTTTATAGGGGTAAAATGAAGGGTTAGCCAGGATGTTTCCTATCAAAGACTATCTTGACAATACATTCCAGAAGGGGATGTTTTGAAGATTTCCATATTAGGAAATCGTACGGTGCTGTTACTGAATCATGCTTCGTGCCAGCTGCGTCCAGCCGGAGTACAATTATTAAACAAGGGGCCTGTTGGGACGCTTTTCGTTCTCAGAAAAAGAGATTAGAACTTCTAATCGAAATAAACGTGGAGAAACGTCTCCATACGTAACAATACATTACACGACGCTGTAATACTGGTACAACACTATCATCGAATAGGGAGTGGAAACGGAATCACCAGGTAGCAGTGCAACGCACGTATGCATCTTTCGCCCCAACAGATTTCATTAAGTTCTCGAACTCCTCCGATCGAATCGTTTGCATCCCGGCTGAATGGAAAACGATACCGCTCGAGAATGTGGCTGAAAAAACGCAGTATGCACAGTTTGTTACGAGGGAGCCTTAGGTATGTGTCGACCGTGGCCACATTCTTTGCAGGAAAAATCTGACCTAAAGGATACACAAAACGAAGAAATTGAATATATTGACGTGGAGGTGTTCTTTTAACTAAAATCTTCCTAGAAGCACCTTTTTGCACTCAAGCCAGTACTTCTCGTGATATTTTTACCGTTTTCCATATAGTGTACAAAATATACTATTCTAAAAATATTTTCAGTTGTTCAGGGTAATTGTTTAAGGACTCTTCTATTTCATAATGCACCTCTAAGCATTCCTCGAGCCCGACTCGTTGATAAATCAAGTTGTGGCAGAACTTGTACCGTTCGCCCTTTGTCCCCCACTCACACTCTGCGTCTTTTCTGCGTCGATTATTGAGGAACAGCAACAGGTGCGTCTAGGCAGCTCTGCTCTAAAGCCAGATCAAAATATTATTGCAATAAACGATTCATTTTATTTAAAATCGTTTGCATACTTCGAGAATAAAGCATTTTTTATTATTTCGATAAATCCACGTTCGCGAAAGCTCAGAGCATTTGATTTGAACAATAAAGCAATTCACTCATTGAACCTTCACTTCTCTTTCAAAATACTATTTTATTTAAACTGTGTAATAACGATCGTGTTACGAATGTTGAAAATAATATTGCTTTATTTGCTATCCATTTGTTTTATTTGATTTTCCGTCAATGAATTCACAGAGACGTTCGCTGAAATTGTCGCGCGTGTGAGGCAATCAGGATTTCATTTGTGCAAAAAGAAAAATCAAATTAATTTTGCACACCTAGTCATTCGATATTATAATGCATCGTACGATTCAGAGAGAAATTCTTCACGCTTCTGTAACCGTATGTTTCTCACATTTCGTAAGAAGACGTCTTCCGTTTAACAAATTGTAACAGATTAAAAGATGTTGCTAAAACGAACGTCAATATCGAGCGCGTTAATTAAGTATTCTTTCCATCGCATTGTTGTCTCACCACCCAGATAGCACACAGACGTCTTAAAGACGTCTTGAAAGTCCTACGAACGTCTCCCGAACGTCTCTAGAACGTCTCTAGAACGTCTTTGTTACAAAACTGTACGACTGTAAGACGTCTTTTAGACATCTTTTAGACGTCTTAGAGATGTTCATAAATGTTAATTAAAATAAAATAAATTTTAATGAATAAAGCAATATTTTATTGTTATTGTTAATATTTATTATAACATTCAAAGTAGACATTAAAATTAAAATTAAAATTAAACATTTTTACGTCCCGCGGTCGATCGCGCGAATCACGAGGTCGCGGACAGGACGCCAATAATAATAGTTCAGCTTTTGAGTCCACACGGCGAGTATAACCGTGTCTGCCTCGGGACACGAGACTTTCGGACCCGCGTAATATTTGGCCGACACTCGGCGGACCAAACCCCTTCGGCTGACTCTCACCGGGCTAGTCTCCTTCGGACGATGCTCGCTGGTCGTGTTGCCCAAGCTCGGTGTTGCGGACGCTGGTCGTCCCGTGGAAGAGGCTCCTCTGGGTGCTCGAGGGGCTGAGACTGGGCCCTCTCTCGGCTACGGTCGACAGGAGCCAGCGTGATCCGGGCGGGCGGCCTCCAGGGGATCTGCTCTCGTTGACCGGTCACGACGCGCACTTTCCCGGAAAAATTAGTTAGGCGGGCGATCGTCAGGGCCCCTTCCGCGCCCAGCAACCGCACGAACTGGTCCTGACCTGCCGCTGCTAGGCCGTACTCACGGGCGAGCTTCCGCAGCTGATATTTCCGGCCAGCGCGACGAGGCATGTGATTTCTCAATAGAACAATGTACGCGAACTAAAACAACTACGAAATCAATGGAAAAATCTGGTTCTCGAAGGCGTACCGGGCCACTGGTGGGCTACGAGGGTACGGATAAGAACACAGATTCAGTTCAATAAACAATCTGTTTTCTCGGAGGGTGTACCGAGCCACTGATAGGCTGCAGACGTACGGAAGAGAACACAGATTTAATACGGATATCGGAAATGACAATTGGCGAAATCAGATACGACGTATGGTGGGGATTTGATTAAATCGAGACGTGGTTAATATAATGATTATTTAATATAACGAAACTGTGTATATATACACCTTGCACTTATGGTTTAATTATAGTACGCGAAAGAAATTGCAAAGCTTGAAATAAGACGTGGAATGGGAAGGCGGAAGAGCTTCAAGAGACGTCGTCTTGCGGTGGAGTTCAGGACAGAACGAACTAATCAATTAATTATGGGCCACACTCGGCTCCTTCGGTTCGGAGTGGGTCAGTGGAGCGGGGGTGAGTCTGGGCATGAATGAATGGTGGAGTAGGAGGCATTAACGCTCGGAGTGGGGATCGCTGGACGCGATGACGTACTATCGATCGTCGTCGCGCGGTTTAGGGTGAGGTGTTTAGCGGGAAGGTGCGTGTGATGGTAAGGTGGATTGGTAACTCAACTATCGGATTGTTCTTATGTTCTATCGTGTTTGTGTTACAATGGTTGTGTACTTAGCGGCTATGAGTATAGAACAATATAATACAAAACAATATGATGACTTAAAACTACGCACACGTCGCGTGACGTCACAATTACTTTTTTAAAAACATGATTTCTGGGAAATAACTGTTGGGGTCACGCGCATGCCCAGCCGAGCGCGGCCGAACGTGCACGAGCTGGCGCGGCGGGAAAAACAAGTTCGCATCTCGTGAAGATGTTTGTCTTGTGTTTGCTATCGATCGTTTACCTTTCGTGTTATGCTATGGAGTGCATATCGTTATGAATAAATGTAGTTTACACTACGCGTACCAAGTGTCTCCCCGAATACCCCGGAACATCTCAACCTCAACAATAACATCAATCATTCTCAACCAAGTAATTTATTAAAGGGTTCGAAGGATATTTTTCCAGAATACAAAATTCCGTGCGATTCCCGCACTCGGTTGAAAACTAAACGATCATCAAATATTGTGTCCGCTATAAATGAGCATCTATTAAACTTGTAACAAACTGAAATAGGTATATTTCTTGAAATCAAAGAAACTTTAACAATTCGATTAATTTTCAATATCGATAGTGTTCCAGTTTCAAAAAATTCGAACAAGCAATTTAGGGCAATTTTATGCAAACTCGTATTAAACAGTTATATCGTGTCTCTGTTATAATTAGGTATAAGGATATGGCAGTGGATGTGAATGTACAACAACGTAGTCTTACTTTTAAGTATGTTTATAGTAGGAAGGTCCTAGAGCGACTGATCAGGTCAACGCGTGTGCGCTGTTCAGACGCGTGTCAGTATTATGTTTATAATTGTATAGATGTCGTTAGACAGGTATTACATTGATTTCTACCTTATCGATAGCTTACAGTTACAAGTATATATGTGTATATATAAACACTTCCTCTTAACTGTAAGTTCTTGTGATTATTGCAGAGGAAACACTTGTTTACTTTTTTCTTCTTTTAACAACAATACTTATCCTAAACTATACTTATATAAACAACAGTTATATCGTACATACTAGATTATTTTTACATTGTTCGAATTTTACATTACTTAGCTGTTTTGTTAGTAAGTCTGCAAGTTGCTTGTTAGTATTCAGTACATCATTAATTTCATTGTGTTCTGTCCTAATTATTGCTCTTGAGGTTTTACTTTCGTTAATTGGCTCCTCTTCAGTTTCGCTGGTATTTTTGAATATTACGTCTCTTACAATTATTATTCTTTTTTTATATTCGTCCCATAGGCGGTATCCATTGGTGGAATATCCTACCATAGTATATTTTTTACTTCTTTCGTCTAATTTCTTTAAATATCCCAGTTCTTTTGCGTGGGCGTCACAGCCAAAGATTTGTAAATTAGTAAGATCAGGTTTTTTCTTTATCCAATTTTCTGCTTGCGTTTTATCGCTTGTAGTTGTAGGACTTCTATTTATTAGATATATTGCCGTTCGAACTGCTTCACCCCACATTACTTTATTTATTTTTGAATCTAACGATAGAGCTTTTTCTAAAATAGTACGATTCAGCCTTTCTGCTTTACCGTTTAGCTGCGGCGAATACGGTACTGTAAAGTCTAAGATTGTTCCATTATTTTTGCACCAATCCTGTAATTCTTTGTTGGCGTATTCTCTGCCATTATCGCACCTTAGTTTTACTACTTTCCTCTCCCATTTTGCTTGACACTGTTTTAAGTATGATTTTACTATTTCGGTTACCTCGTGTTTACCCCTTATGGGAAAAACGGCAGCAAAGTGAGTAAAGTCGTCGAGAAAAGTTATAAAGTATTTCATCCCATCCCAAGTGGTGGGTTCTATGGGACCACATACGTCTGTATGGATAATTTCCAAAGGTTTCGACGCTCTATCTCTCTCTCCGTTAAATGGATTGCGTGTTTGCTTAGCCTTTATGCATATATCGCAAATTTCCGGATTATTATTGAATTTAGATATTGAATTCATACCTTCGCTTATATTTATTAGTTTTTGCATGTTTGCGAAGCTGAGGTGTCCTAATTTTCGGTGCCATTGTATGGTGTCTCTGTTTGTTGTCAACAGACTTTCCAAGGTGTTTGTTTTTTTCATGTCTATGACGTACAGCCCGTTCTGACTTCGTGATCCTTCAAGGAATTTGAAGTGATCCCTCTGGAATTAATATTACATTTTTTAATATACAGTTCTCAGTTACGACTTCACCTATGCATTTACCTTCCATTTTTACGGACTTTTTTGCGGTAGAAATGTCGTTATTAACGATTTTTACGTTTGTTAGCTGATTAATATCGTTAATCGTATGATTTGAAGCTCCTGAGTCGATTACCCATCCATTCGTTTTTATATTATTATTAACAAAGAAACATACCTTTTCATCAGTATATCTACCTGTTGCTGCAGTTTTATTTTTCCTAAAATAACAATCTCTCTCAGCGTGGTTGGTTTTTTTACAGATACTGCACCTCTGATTATTTCTTGAGTGATTTCCCGTATTTGTTTTAGGTTTTTCCTCGATTCTGTCTTTGAAATAATTACGTTCTGCTGATTTTTGCCTACAATACTTTGCTATATGATTAAGACCATTACATTTGTAGCATTTTTTAATTGACGACTTGAAGGCCAGATTTTCTTGCGCGGTTTCCTCTAATTTTAACCGGTTTTCCTCACGTTGCAATCTAGCTATAAGATTACTTAACGTTTTTTCTGCTAATGGCGTGGAATCCCAAGCACTAGCGAAATGTACGTATTGAGCAGGTAACGTGGCTAGTATTTTTGTGATTAGCATTGTGTCATCTATCGTTTGATTTAATGAATGTAATCTACAAGGCAGATTTTCAAGGGTGCTCACGTGTGTTGCTATATCACTCTCTTTTACGAAAGAATAGTTGAAAAATTCTTGTAGCAGTGCACACTTCTTTTGTTCGGTATCCTTCCCGTATATCGATGTTAATTTATCAAGCATCTCTCTTGAAGTTTTACAATTTAGGAGATGCATTAGCATTTTTCTATCAATCGACAAGATTATTGCCTTTTGCACTTTTGTGTCAAGAAGTTCCCATTCCTGCCTTTTGGCTTCTGACCAACTTGAGTCAGGTACGTTCTTTCCGGTAATTATGTCTTCCATATTTTAGTTTTATACGTTTTTTCTGTCCTTGACCTTGAATGACCTTGGACTAATTATAGTCACTGAATTCCTAATGAAAGGGACTATCATTGTAGGTGTTTAAAAAAGGGTGGTTCCATTTAAAAAAGTCAAGGTGACCTTGATATCTCCAAAAAAATGACATTGGTGACTCACCCTGTATATTCTGAATTGAAATAATTACAAGTGTTGTTGTTTGTGTCGCGAATGAATGTAGTAAGTGTAAAATTGGAGAAATTGTTACCTACGACGCACGGTTTTGACGCACTGGCAATGCGGGGTCAGAGAGCGATTGTTGAATGCCAAATAGAATATATACCGAACTAACGCAATCTATAAGGTTACGTTTTGATTCGAAAGGGACTTTAACCCGATCTCACTAGAATTGACTCTTATGCGTGTAACGCGACATGACTGCACGATTACTGAACCGCTACTGCACCAAAAAGAATGAAAATGAACGGGTTTATATACCTTGAAAATGAAAGGGTACCGTGTTTAAGATTTAATGTCACGTAGGGTCACGGTCACATTTTTTTGTCACTTCTAATGAAAAGCAATATTGCACGTAGAAACCGACAGCGAAGCTCGAGAGCTAGTTATCCTCACGATGGAATTTTATCTTCGTCTCTTCCTCATTTTCTATTCTACATTACCCCCGGTTTTGCTGGTAGCTTTCACGTTCGTGTCGTCACCACCCTCGCTTCTCTTCGCTATTGCGTCAGAGCAACAAGTTTTAGCCGCGAATTATTTAATTTAATTTAACCGACCGCGAAATATCAAAAATCGTTATATCCATCCCGTATGCTGATTTATTATAATTCTGCCCGCTGTGATTTCTCCCCCCCCCCCCCATCGCTTGGCTGCTTCGATTATGCAATTAATAAATAATATAAATCTGTTTGTACGTAGAAACGTTAAACAACAGTATCTGCTTTGTATTTTCCACATTTTGTCACAGGCGAGGTGAAGTATTCTCACTTTTGATAGTACACATAACACAATTTTTTCCATCCACAAGTATCAAGGGAAACAGTTTCTCGGAAAATAAAACACCGCCCACGGAAAGAGCAAATTCTTTCGCGCGACACAGGTACGCTCGGTTTTCTAGTCTTTTACATAAATCTCTGTCGCGGTGTGCACCAGCCACGTGCTCTCAGAAAATACGACTCTTTTCGTCAGTCGTCAGTAACAATATGTCCACCCTCCTTTTTTATGTATTAACTCAAAAACATGATTGTTCATACTGTTAACTAGTTTTTTCAAAGTTTCTTCAGTAATATCATTCCACGCTTCAACAACAGCTGTTTTTAGCTCCAAAATGTTTGAAAATTGTTGATTATTTTTATAAACATGCCGTACCATGATACCCCACAGATTTAGGATTGGTTTTTGATTTGGGAAGCATGCAGGCCATTTCAATACATTGATATCAAACGTTTCAAACCATGCTGTAGTTTGTCGACTTTTGTGAATTGGAGCATTATCTTATCGATAAGTCCATGAATCATGACCGTTTGGATGAATAAACGGCATTACATGATTTTGAAGTATTCCAATATACTCCACAATATTCATTCGTGCAGTTGAAAAAGCTAAACTGAACTTGCCACTGCTGGAGAATGCACCCCACACCATAAGTGTGCCTCCACCAAAATGGCACATCTACAGTGACTCCCATAAATATTCGGACACTAGGTACAACTAACTTTATGATTTAATAATTCGTTTGTTGATAAAGCAATCGCCCTGGAAATTGTTTTCAGCAATAAAACATTTATTAAGGATGATAAACATGTATAATTTATTTGAAAAATATACATACGTTTCATAATAAAAATTATTAAACGAAATAATGGACCATTTGTGGCTCACAAAAATATTCGGACACGTATTATATTTCTCTGGCAATCGCCTTCTGGGGACGCGATATTCGAAGATCGGGAAAACGTTTGTTTATAAACAGAATCTCGTGGACCATTAGATGTCCATGTCACCTCACTACTGTCAGTAGTAAATGTGAATTCGTTCAAAATGGGTCGCAAAGGAAAGAATACGAGTTTCGATGTGCGACAGCTTGTAATTTGTCATCGAGAAAAAGGAAAGGCCTATCGCGAAATTAGTGCAATGCTTCGTATAAGTAAGAGTACTGCGCTGCAGATATCTGTCGACGATTTTATATTGAGAATCGCATTGATTCTATTCCGCAAACTGGAATACCAAGTCTCTTATGTACGAGGGAGAAAAGCAAAATTATTCGGAAAGTGAAAAAAAATCCGCGCTTAAGTGCTCCAAAACTAGTTAGTGAACTATTAGGCGAAAGCTCCAAAAATGTTTCAGC
>NW_027489944.1:0-18563 GCF_050948215.1 Halictus rubicundus | reverse complement strand
ACGATAAAAATTACAATCTCATTAAAGACAGTCCAAATGATGTCGTGTTTAGACTCATTTTGATCGGGATGAGCTCTACAACTCATTCGTATTAACAATATTGTTCTGATTAAAAACATAAAAGCATAAATTGCCAATAATGTTGGATTCTCCATCTGCTTACATTGTAGGCTGTTGGTCGGTCTTTATAAAAAAATCTTTATTCGTCGAATAAATTCATTACGTGCGGAATAGAGATAACATAATTATTTTTATTTGACGCGTAACAAATCATTTTTTATCTTTTATTCGCTGTTTGAAATGTCTATTTCAATAAAAATTTGCCCATCTTTGCTTCTACAATTATATTATTTTATATTATATTAATTCATCCACGTGATTCTCTCTCAAACTCTATACTATTCGGAATAGTACGTTAAATAAACGCTACTCTGGTTTTCAACATATTTCTGTTCCCACAGATCGATTCTTGGAACAATTATCTATAAAAAAAAAAAGTGTAAGGAAATAATGCTTGTTCATGAAATATTTTTAAATTACAAATTAAGGTATCTCATATGGAAGTAGAAATTGATTTTCCTAAAATTATGCTTTAATAATTTCTTACGTAAAATATTTTGACGAATTTTTCGTCCTTGATATTAGTTTTACTTTTAATATTTTAGATCTTAAAAAGCAACACTAAAAAAAAATATCTTTTTAATTTGAATACGTTTGTCGGAGAATGTAACATTTGATAATCGATATGGGTCCGTGATGATTCACCTTCTCAGCGACGAGAAGTTCCTTAGTGGTCTTCTGCACCGACGAGATACCGTCGTTGGCCTTCTGTTTCTTACTCCAGCCAAAATCTATCCTAGAGAGCGGTAGACAACACCGTATTTTTCGAGCGACACATTCTCCCGTAAGGCTGTCAGTCTTTATATATATCTGGTCGGTGGATCAGTGCACCCACGAGATATATATATATAAAGACTGCCAGCCCCCGTGTTAAACTGCGAGTCTCAAAGTGGGTGCCAGGTGGGTGCTGGGAGCGGTCGGTAACGGCCCTAATGTCGAGATACTCTCGTCGGTTGTGGAACTAAAAGAACATTTGCTCGTGAATTATGGAAAAAACGTCAGTGACAGAGGCAATAAATAAACGTATAATGCGTAGAATGAAAATAATTATCTTTTATTGTATAATTTCATTACACTCTTATTGCCTTCTTATTTTCCATATTGTTCACCATTGTAATCATTATTTTATAATCGATAATTTATAGGTGTAATTAATTAATTTGGAACTTCTTGCGATATTTATAAAATAATGATTATTCAACAAAATATATTCTGTAATGGTTATAGAATAAAAAAAAAAGAATAAATACAATATTCAAGTAATGTGGCGGACCCCTTGGAGAAGGGTTGATCGGACCCAGGTAGGAGCGTCGTCTGCGGGCTGGGACCTTGGACGCACTTGGTCGCCAGGCCCAAGCTCTTCCCGAGCGCACACTTAGTCGCCGGAAGTCTATTCCTACCTGGGGTGCACATTTGGCGACCAGGTTCGGGGTTTTTCCTTGGCGTGCACATTTGGCCGCCAACCCTTGACTTTCGCCAGGACACGGATGTTCGGTGCAAGGACACGAACTTTCTCCAAGGGGCACGTACAGGAAGCGACATCCCCACTCCAGAAGTTTTCTTGTTCGAAGGAAATTCCTGGAGGATATAAGCGCGGATTCTGACGGATGACAGGGTCAGTCAGTCATTCAGTCAGTCAGTTCAAGTCAGTCAGTCGTTGTGAGAAGTCGTCATTCGCCGTCAGTTGTTCGTATAGTCGTTTATCCGTAGTTCTTGTTTCATTGTTATTTCATTTTCTTTGTTCCTTGTTACGTCGTTGAGTTTTTGTTGCTTATTTAATAAATGGTTATTGTTATATTGGGTGAATCCTTTACTGAACACCCAAACCACAACACATACCAAAAGGTAATAAAAATTTTTTTATCTTTTATTCGTTACTCGAAATTTTTATTTAGATAAATATTTTGCCCAACTCTGGTTGAGCTTAGCTCGGCTCGATTGTGCGAGTCGAGTCGAGTACTCGCACGATGCGAGCTATCCGCACCGATGCGAGCTGCTCGAAATAAAATCAGGCGTAAAATGACATGATGCGAGTTACAGCGGGAAGATCAGCACATCGATATTATCAAGCATTTTAGTATATTGACAATGCTAAATGTTTGCGATGTTTTATTATATATTTTGATGGTGAAATGTTGATTCAGAATTTCTATAACCCTTATTGAAAATAATTATGCAATAACAACTATTTCCTAGATTTATGTAAATAACTAGCTGTGATCTGTAAAGAACGGTATTTTATATATTCCTTTATATTATACTCCGGGGTTCAGTGTACAGTCGTAAAAATGTGTTGTTGCAAAATTGTTTATAATGTTGAAAATTAACGTTAAGCTTCGTTAAATAGTTTTTGAAAGGAATGGGTATATAAACAATATTGTATAATATTGATGTGTATTTATACGAGGTCGCCGCCGCGTCTACAATGTATGCTGGCGGTTCGTCGGCGTGCTCTTTGCACAGGCCGCCACACTGGTACTCGCACCAAAGGTCAAAAGACTGAATTCTGGTAAGCTGAGAAAAACTGTTTGACAGAATCTGAGCTAACTAACCTGAGAATAGAGATTGTCTTAGACTTTTATATTTTTCGATAATGAATAACTAAGCTAGTGGCTCGATGGGGAGGGAGGAAGAGCAAAACGCATACGCGTGCCGGTAGATTAAATACTCAGAGCGGGTGACCTAAGTGGGCGAGTGCAGGCGAGAGCCGGTCATAAACCTTAGCTCGCTGATGAGAGCCCTACTGTCCCATTGTACGGAAGTACACTTTTTAGAAGAAATGGCCGAGATAACGAACCAAAAAGGCAGTAAACCATTTTCACACTGCACAATTATAAACATGGAGATAGCGCAGGTTGCTTAGCGAGAAACGTGCGGCCGCTTCTCGTTATACATTATGCAGTCAGTCTCATAATTGATGGCAGACACTTTAAATCAGAATAACTTTTTTTATAAATCGACCAAACGACTTCAGCTGTTCTGCCAAGCTAGATAGATTAATTTACTAGATGACATGTAATGAAAACGCAGGAAAAATTGCGTTATATAATTGCGTTAATTGTCGAGCTAGGAAGTAGATTTAACTTTGCTGCCACTACGAATTATTTGGTAGTTAGCATGATTTTGCACCATCGTATAAAAGATCGACTGTTATCCATGGAGAAGAGCCAACAATTGCAAATTGAAAAAAGATTTAGATTAAAATATTAACTAAACAGAAAGTATGACGAGTGTTGAACGTAGACATCAGATCCTTTTAAAAGGGCCTAGCCGATTTATGGTCAAAACTGCCCTTAGAGGAAAAACCCCTCTGAGTAAAATTTCAACCCCCTATCTTGCCCATGAGGTTAGTTACAGGGTAAATTAGATTTCGCGCTTCTCCGCGTATTTCCCGCACTCTGATGCTTTCTAAAATTCTGAAAAAAATGTGACATATTTTGGATTCTAAGGCTGATTTTTGATAATTTTTTCAGATTTTTTTGTTACAAACTGTGGTCGTAAAAAAAAATGAAAAACCTCCAAAAAATCGGAAAAATGCAGATTTCTCAAAAATTTGAAAACATGCTATTCTACTGTTTAGTTCCTTGTTAAAGTACTATAACAGGCAGTGTCGTCAATTTTTTTTAGATTTTTTGTTGTGGGACATCATCGTCAAAAAACAATAAAAACCGAATTTTTTCGACGTTTTTGCTATTAGGAGGAAAGTTACACTTGTTGGTTTTATCGCAGCTATATATTAAGTAATTTTTAGCATTATTAAATTGAAACAAGTAATTCTTTGACCTAAGAAATGTGATTTAAGAGAAAGAATAAATTGTATTTTGTGTGATATATACCAGAATGTTCGTAAAGTTTTGTAACATCGCCGGACGTGTCGAACTAAGGAGCGGATACGCTGGGGTTCTTATCCCGTCGGTGGTAAATGTTTTTTCCCATACATCATCTTTATTTTTTCAATTTCTTATATTATTTATTCATGTGATTTTAACAATATTTTTTTAATGTTTTAAAAATATTGAAGTAACATTGATTAGGCAATGAATATTTATATTATCGTGTTCGTCTACGATTTCCGCCAGATATGAAATTGCTTGTGAAAATTGGCAAGATTCCGTGAAAAGAATTTTGAACTCTACGTCTGTCATTTCCAGAAAATCAAGAAATCAATACTGTTTGAAATGGAATCTTTTTGCGGTTCCAATTGTTTTGACCATCTTAATCGGCTATGCCCTTTTAAATCTTATCACCTATACTTGCACAGTACCGAATGACAGGCTGTTGGAACTTCCAACTTCCAACTTGGTTTCACGTTAATTTTCAACATTATAAACAATTTTGCGACAACACATTTTTACGACTGTACACTGAACCCCGGAGTATAATATAAAGGAATATGTAAAATACCGTTCTTTACAGATCACATCTAGTTATTTACATAAATCTAAATAGTTGTTATTGCATAATTATTTTCAATAAGGGTTATACAAATTCTGTATCAACATTTCACTATCAAAATATATAATAAAACATCGCAAACATTTAGCATTGTCAATATACTAAAATGCTTGATAATATCAATGTGCTGATCTTCCTGCTGTAACTCGCATCATGTCATTTTACGCCTGATTTTATTTCGAGCCGTTCGCTTCGTTGCGAGCAGCTCGCATCGTGCGAGTACTCGACTCGACTCGAAAAGCGAGTCCCGGCTCGACTGGACCCGAGCTCGGCTCGCATATGCGAGCTTGGCTGCAGGCCTAGTGCCAGGTGGGTGCTGGGATCGGTCGGTAACGGCCCCAATGTCGAGATACTCTCGTCGGTTGTGGAACTAAGAAAGTGGAACTATCACTGATCTCAAATACCAACATCGCTAAACATGCCGCGCTCGCTACCTAAATAGAACATTTGCTCGTGAATTACGGAAGAAACGTCAGTGACATAGGCAATAAATAAACGGATAATGCGTAGAATGAGAATAATTATTTTTTATTGTATAATTTCATTACACTATTATTGCCTTCTTATTTTCCGTATTATTCACCATTGTAATCATTATTTTATAATCGATAGTTTATAGGTGAAATTAATTAATTTGGAACTTATTGCGATATTTATAAAATAATGATTATTCAACAAAATATATTCTGTAATAGTTATAGAATAAAAAAAAAAAGAATAAATACAATATTCAAGTAATGACAAAATTCAATCGTTCTTATTGTGATCCGTTGTAACAAACACAGAAAATTATTTTTTTTACTTATTTAACCGATAATACCACTTCTAATGCTGGACTGCAATTATTCAAGTAAAGGTAGTAACGAAATAAAAGTGTTATGTAATGAAACTAACTTTCGACGGATCTTATCCATATAAAGCTATTTGGTGGCAGTATTATTGCTATTTGTACAGACACGCAGATACACAGATTCTTATATCTTGCAATGCACGTTGTTTTTTTCTCCGTCAACCGATTTCGATGAAATTTTCAGCTTCTGTATCCCTAACATAGAGGTAGAGATAAAAGTTTTGAAAAGTGTCTGTCATTTTAAGTTTTAATTATAATTGTATTGATTGCTATTTTTTATACCTTATAGAATTGTTTCTTTACATTTAATATTCTTTATATTTTATCAGCAACAAACTTTATGTATAATCATTAATTGTATTGTTAAATTTAACTTTCTGTGAGTAATTGTCAATACATATACATTAGTAACCACATCTATTTGTCCGCGGCGAAAACCGAGCTGTCGAACTCGAGACGGGAAGGACTCGCCGCGTCTCTTTCTTTTCATATGCTGTCCTTCTTTGCGTCCGAAACTTCCGTCGTTCATTACACAAGTAAATATCATCGGAATTTTGTCATATTTGGTACCGTTTTCCTTAGAAAAATGCCACGAGTATGTTGGTGAAAGTCCGATAGAAAAATAATTAATAATGAAAAAGTTTATTTTTTTATTTAAAGGCCTGAGCTCACGCCAGTCTTTCATCTTTTCCGAACGCTTCGACTCTCCGCGGCTCTTTCTTTCCCATACGCTGTCCTTTTTCGCGTCCGAAACATCAATCGTTCATTACACAAGCAATTATCGTCGGAATTATATCATATTTGGTTTCATTTTAATCAGAAAAATGTCACGAATATGTTGGTAAAAGTTAAAAAAAAAAAAAAATAACGAAAAATAAAGAAGTTTTGTGATTGGATTAGTAGTGGTCTTCTGGCCTCACACCGATATAGCCGACAATGTGTGGCCCACTCCTCGGGGAGGACGCTTCTCTAGTTTCGCTGTCCGCTTCTCCGTGCAACATTATATGTATCGTAGACGGATATTCTCTCCTTTTGAATGCCAGTCATTCTGGTGTGCCCAGAGTTGGGCATTATTAGATAAAAATTATTTAAATAACGATTCGAATAAAAGATACTTCATCTTTATTCGTTATTCGAAGGTTCGAATAAAAAAGGTATCCTTATTCGACGAGTATCGAATAAATAATTTTATTCGACGAGAATTTATCCGACGAATAAAGATACTTTTTTTTATTCGAAGCGGATTTATTCAAACTACGAGAAATTTTTTCATCTTTCATCTGTATCATTTATTCGAAGGCTTCAAATAAATGCTCGAATAACTTTTGCCGAGTGCCGAGCTTCAAAGACCCAGCGACGACAGACGACATACAATGTAAACGGATGGAGAATACGCGCACGTATGAAAGTTTAAACTTTCAGATTTTTTTGTTACAAACTGTGGTCGTAAAAAAAATGAAAAACCTCCAAAAAATCGGAAAAATACAGATTTCTCAAAAATTTGAAAACATGCTATTCTACTGTTTAGTTCCTTGTTAAAGTACTATAACAGGCAGTGTCGTCAATTTTTTTTAGATTTTTTGTTGTGGGACATCATCGTCAAAAAACAATAAAAACCGAATTTTTTCGACGTTTTTGCTATTAGGAGGAAAGTTACACTTGTTGGTTTTATCGCAGCTATATATTAAGTAATTTTTAGCATTATTAAATTGAAACAAGTAATTCTTTGACCTAAGAAATGTGATTTAAGAGAAAGAATAAATTGTATTTTGTGTGATATATACCAGAATGTTCGTAAAGTTTTGTAACATCGCCGGACGTGTGTCGAACTAAGGAGCGGATACGCTGGGGTTCTTATCCCGTCGGTGGTAAATGTTTTTTCCCATACATCATCTTTATTTTTTCAATTTCTTATATTATTTATTCATGTGATTTTAACAATATTTTTTTAATGTTTTAAAAATATTGAAGTAACATTGATTAGGCAATGAATATTTATATTATCGTGTTCGTCTACGATTTCCGCCAGATATGAAATTGCTTGTGAAAATTGGTAAGATTCCGTGAAAAGAATTTTGAAATCTACGTCTGTCATTTCCAGAAAATCAAGAAATCAATACTGTTTGAAATGGAATCTTTTTGCGGTTCCAATTGTTTTGACCATCTTAATCGGCTATGCCCTTTTAAATCTTATCACCTATACTTGCACAGTACCGAATGACAGGCTGTTGGAACTTCCAACTTCCAACTTGGTTTCACGTTAATTTTCAACATTATAAACAATTTTGCGACAACACATTTTTACGACTGTACAGTGAACCGGAGTATAATATAAAGGAATATATAAAATACCGTTCTTTACAGATCACATCTAGTTATTTACATAAATCTAGGAAATAGTTGTTATTGCATAATTATTTTCAATAAGGGTTATACAAATTCTGAATCAACATTTCACTATCAAAATATATAATAAAACATCGCAAACATTTAGCATTGTCAATATACTAAAATGCTTGATAATATCAATGTGCTGATCTTCCTGCTGTAACTCGCATCATGTCATTTTACGCCTGATTTTATTTCGAGCCGTTCGCTTCGTTGCGAGCAGCTCGCATCGTGCGAGTACTCGACTCGACTCGAAAAGCGAGTCCCGGCTCGACTGGACCCGAGCTCGGCTCGCATATGCGAGCTTGGCTGCAGGCCTAGTGCCAGGTGGGTGCTGGGATCGGTCGGTAACGGCCCCAATGTCGAGATACTCTCGTCGGTTGTGGAACTAAGAAAGTGGAACTATCACTGATCTCAAATACCAACATCGCTAAACATGCCGCGCTCGCTACCTAAATAGAACATTTGCTCGTGAATTACGGAAGAAACGTCAGTGACATAGGCAATAAATAAACGGATAATGCGTAGAATGAGAATAATTATTTTTTATTGTATAATTTCATTACACTATTATTGCCTTCTTATTTTCCGTATTATTCACCATTGTAATCATTATTTTATAATCGATAGTTTATAGGTGAAATTAATTAATTTGGAACTTATTGCGATATTTATAAAATAATGATTATTCAACAAAATATATTCTGTAATAGTTATAGAATAAAAAAAAAAGAATAAATACAATATTCAAGTAATGACAAAATTCAATCGTTCTTATTGTGATCCGTAGTAACAAACACAGAAAATTATTTTTTTTACTTATTTAACCGATAATACCACTTCTAATGCTGGACTGCAATTATTCAAGTAAAGGTAGTAACGAAATAAAAGTGTTATGTAATGAAACTAACTTTCGACGGATCTTATCCATATAAAGCTATTTGGTGGCAGTATTATTGCTATTTGTACAGACACGCAGATACACAGATTCTTATATCTTGCAATGCACGTTGTTTTTTTCTCCGTCAACCGATTTCGATGAAATTTTCAGCTTCTGTATCCCTAACATAGAGGTAGAGATAAAAGTTTTGAAAAGTGTCTGTCATTTTAAGTTTTAATTATAATTGTATTGATTGCTATTTTTTATACCTTATAGAATTGTTTCTTTACATTTAATATTCTTTATATTTTATCAGCAATAAACTTTATGTATAATCATTAATTGTATTGTTAAATTTAACTTTCTGTGAGTAATTGTCAATACATATACATTAGTAACCACATCTATTTGTCCGCGGCGAAAACCAAGCTGTCGAACTCGAGACGGGAAGGACTCGCCGCGTCTCTTTCTTTTCATATGCTGTCCTTCTTTGCGTCCGAAACTTCCGTCGTTCATTACACAAGTAAATATCATCGGAATTTTGTCATATTTGGTACCGTTTTCCTTAGAAAAATGCCACGAGTATGTTGGTGAAAGTCCGATAGAAAAATAATTAATAATGAAAAAGTTTATTTTTTTATTTAAAGGCCTGAGCTCACGCCAGTCTTTCATCTTTTCCGAACGCTTCGACTCTCCGCGGCTCTTTCTTTCCCATACGCTGTCCTTTTTCGCGTCCGAAACATCAATCGTTCATTACACAAGCAATTATCGTCGGAATTATATCATATTTGGTTTCATTTTAATCAGAAAAATGTCACGAATATGTTGGTAAAAGTTAAAAAAAAAAAAAAAATAACGAAAAATAAAGAAGTTTTGTGATTGGATTAGTAGTGGTCTTCTGGTCTCACACCGATATAGCCGACAATGTGTGGCCCACTCCTCGGGGAGGACGCTTCTCTAGTTTCGCTGTCCGCTTCTCCGTGCAACATTATATGTATCGTAGACGGATATTCTCTCCTTTTGAATGCCAGTCATTCTGGTGTGCCCAGAGTTGGGCATTATTAGATAAAAATTATTTAAATAACGATTCGAATAAAAGATACTTCATCTTTATTCGTTATTCGAAGGTTCGAATGAAAAAGGTATCTTTATTCGACGAGTATCGAATAAATAATTTTATTCGACGAGAATTTATCCGACGAATAAAGATACTTTTTTTTATTCGAAGCGGATTTATTCAAACTACGAGAAATTTTTTCATCTTTCATCTGTATCTTTTATCCGAAGGCTTCAAATAAATGCTCGAATAACTTTTGCCGAGTGCCGAGCTTCAAAGACCCAGCGACGACAGACGACATACAATGTAAACGGATGGAGAATCGCGCACGAATGAAAGTTTAAACTTTTAGATTGTGCAATATATCCTCATGAAATTGTGACGAGCGAATGGAGGGGATTTTCCTGATGAAAATGAGATCAAATTCGGGTGTAATCGACCAAGTTTCACTGATACGTAATGTTACGATAAAAATTACAATCTCATTAAAGACAGTCCAAATGATGTCGTGTTTAGACTCATTTTGATCGGGATGAGCTCTACAACTCATTCGTATTAACAATATTGTTCTGATTAAAAACATAAAAGCATAAATTGCCAATAATGTTGGATTCTCCATCTGCTTACATTGTAGGCTGTTGGTCGGTCTTTATAAAAAAATCTTTATTCGTCGAATAAATTCATTACGTGCGGAATAGAGATAACATAATTATTTTTATTTGACGCGTAACAAATCATTTTTTATCTTTTATTCGCTGTTTGAAATGTCTATTTCAATAAAAATTTGCCCATCTTTGCTTCTACAATTATATTATTTTATATTATATTAATTCATCCACGTGATTCTCTCTCAAACTCTATACTATTCGGAATAGTACGTTAAATAAACGCTACTCTGGTTTTCAACATATTTCTGTTCCCACAGATCGATTCTTGGAACAATTATCTATAAAAAAAAAAAGTGTAAGGAAATAATGCTTGTTCATGAAATATTTTTAAATTACAAATTAAGGTATCTCATATGGAAGTAGAAATTGATTTTCCTAAAATTATGCTTTAATAATTTCTTACGTAAAATATTTTGACGAATTTTTCGTCCTTGATATTAGTTTTACTTTTAATATTTTAGATCTTAAAAAGCAACACTAAAAAAAAATATCTTTTTAATTTGAATACGTTTGTCGGAGAATGTAACATTTGATAATCGATATGGGTCCGTGATGATTCACCTTCTCAGCGACGAGAAGTTCCTTAGTGGTCTTCTGCACCGACGAGATACCGTCGTTGGCCTTCTGTTTCTTACTCCAGCCAAAATCTATCCTAGAGAGCGGTAGACAACACCGTATTTTTCGAGCGACACATTCTCCCGTAAGGCTGTCAGTCTTTATATATATCTGGTCGGTGGATCAGTGCACCCACGAGATATATATATATAAAGACTGCCAGCCCCCGTGTTAAACTGCGAGTCTCAAAGTGGGTGCCAGGTGGGTGCTGGGAGCGGTCGGTAACGGCCCTAATGTCGAGATACTCTCGTCGGTTGTGGAACTAAAAGAACATTTGCTCGTGAATTATGGAAAAAACGTCAGTGACAGAGGCAATAAATAAACGTATAATGCGTAGAATGAAAATAATTATCTTTTATTGTATAATTTCATTACACTCTTATTGCCTTCTTATTTTCCATATTGTTCACCATTGTAATCATTATTTTATAATCGATAATTTATAGGTGTAATTAATTAATTTGGAACTTCTTGCGATATTTATAAAATAATGATTATTCAACAAAATATATTCTGTAATGGTTATAGAATAAAAAAAAAAGAATAAATACAATATTCAAGTAATGTGGCGGACCCCTTGGAGAAGGGTTGATCGGACCCAGGTAGGAGCGTCGTCTGCGGGCTGGGACCTTGGACGCACTTGGTCGCCAGGCCCAAGCTCTTCCCGAGCGCACACTTAGTCGCCGGAAGTCTATTCCTACCTGGGGTGCACATTTGGCGACCAGGTTCGGGGTTTTTCCTTGGCGTGCACATTTGGCCGCCAACCCTTGACTTTCGCCAGGACACGGATGTTCGGTGCAAGGACACGAACTTTCTCCAAGGGGCACGTACAGGAAGCGACATCCCCACTCCAGAAGTTTTCTTGTTCGAAGGAAATTCCTGGAGGATATAAGCGCGGATTCTGACGGATGACAGGGTCAGTCAGTCATTCAGTCAGTCAGTTCAAGTCAGTCAGTCGTTGTGAGAAGTCGTCATTCGCCGTCAGTTGTTCGTATAGTCGTTTATCCGTAGTTCTTGTTTCATTGTTATTTCATTTTCTTTGTTCCTTGTTACGTCGTTGAGTTTTTGTTGCTTATTTAATAAATGGTTATTGTTATATTGGGTGAATCCTTTACTGAACACCCAAACCACAACACATACCAAAAGGTAATAAAAATTTTTTTATCTTTTATTCGTTACTCGAAATTTTTATTTAGATAAATATTTTGCCCAACTCTGGTTGAGCTTAGCTCGGCTCGATTGTGCGAGTCGAGTCGAGTACTCGCACGATGCGAGCTATCCGCACCGATGCGAGCTGCTCGAAATAAAATCAGGCGTAAAATGACATGATGCGAGTTACAGCGGGAAGATCAGCACATCGATATTATCAAGCATTTTAGTATATTGACAATGCTAAATGTTTGCGATGTTTTATTATATATTTTGATGGTGAAATGTTGATTCAGAATTTCTATAACCCTTATTGAAAATAATTATGCAATAACAACTATTTCCTAGATTTATGTAAATAACTAGCTGTGATCTGTAAAGAACGGTATTTTATATATTCCTTTATATTATACTCCGGGGTTCAGTGTACAGTCGTAAAAATGTGTTGTTGCAAAATTGTTTATAATGTTGAAAATTAACGTTAAGCTTCGTTAAATAGTTTTTGAAAGGAATGGGTATATAAACAATATTGTATAATATTGATGTGTATTTATACGAGGTCGCCGCCGCGTCTACAATGTATGCTGGCGGTTCGTCGGCGTGCTCTTTGCACAGGCCGCCACACTGGTACTCGCACCAAAGGTCAAAAGACTGAATTCTGGTAAGCTGAGAAAAACTGTTTGACAGAATCTGAGCTAACTAACCTGAGAATAGAGATTGTCTTAGACTTTTATATTTTTCGATAATGAATAACTAAGCTAGTGGCTCGATGGGGAGGGAGGAAGAGCAAAACGCATACGCGTGCCGGTAGATTAAATACTCAGAGCGGGTGACCTAAGTGGGCGAGTGCAGGCGAGAGCCGGTCATAAACCTTAGCTCGCTGATGAGAGCCCTACTGTCCCATTGTACGGAAGTACACTTTTTAGAAGAAATGGCCGAGATAACGAACCAAAAAGGCAGTAAACCATTTTCACACTGCACAATTATAAACATGGAGATAGCGCAGGTTGCTTAGCGAGAAACGTGCGGCCGCTTCTCGTTATACATTATGCAGTCAGTCTCATAATTGATGGCAGACACTTTAAATCAGAATAACTTTTTTTATAAATCGACCAAACGACTTCAGCTGTTCTGCCAAGCTAGATAGATTAATTTACTAGATGACATGTAATGAAAACGCAGGAAAAATTGCGTTATATAATTGCGTTAATTGTCGAGCTAGGAAGTAGATTTAACTTTGCTGCCACTACGAATTATTTGGTAGTTAGCATGATTTTGCACCATCGTATAAAAGATCGACTGTTATCCATGGAGAAGAGCCAACAATTGCAAATTGAAAAAAGATTTAGATTAAAATATTAACTAAACAGAAAGTATGACGAGTGTTGAACGTAGACATCAGATCCTTTTAAAAGGGCCTAGCCGATTTATGGTCAAAACTGCCCTTAGAGGAAAAACCCCTCTGAGTAAAATTTCAACCCCCTATCTTGCCCATGAGGTTAGTTACAGGGTAAATTAGATTTCGCGCTTCTCCGCGTATTTCCCGCACTCTGATGCTTTCTAAAATTCTGAAAAAAATGTGACATATTTTGGATTCTAAGGCTGATTTTTGATAATTTTTTCAGATTTTTTTGTTACAAACTGTGGTCGTAAAAAAAAATGAAAAACCTCCAAAAAATCGGAAAAATGCAGATTTCTCAAAAATTTGAAAACATGCTATTCTACTGTTTAGTTCCTTGTTAAAGTACTATAACAGGCAGTGTCGTCAATTTTTTTTAGATTTTTTGTTGTGGGACATCATCGTCAAAAAACAATAAAAACCGAATTTTTTCGACGTTTTTGCTATTAGGAGGAAAGTTACACTTGTTGGTTTTATCGCAGCTATATATTAAGTAATTTTTAGCATTATTAAATTGAAACAAGTAATTCTTTGACCTAAGAAATGTGATTTAAGAGAAAGAATAAATTGTATTTTGTGTGATATATACCAGAATGTTCGTAAAGTTTTGTAACATCGCCGGACGTGTCGAACTAAGGAGCGGATACGCTGGGGTTCTTATCCCGTCGGTGGTAAATGTTTTTTCCCATACATCATCTTTATTTTTTCAATTTCTTATATTATTTATTCATGTGATTTTAACAATATTTTTTTAATGTTTTAAAAATATTGAAGTAACATTGATTAGGCAATGAATATTTATATTATCGTGTTCGTCTACGATTTCCGCCAGATATGAAATTGCTTGTGAAAATTGGCAAGATTCCGTGAAAAGAATTTTGAACTCTACGTCTGTCATTTCCAGAAAATCAAGAAATCAATACTGTTTGAAATGGAATCTTTTTGCGGTTCCAATTGTTTTGACCATCTTAATCGGCTATGCCCTTTTAAATCTTATCACCTATACTTGCACAGTACCGAATGACAGGCTGTTGGAACTTCCAACTTCCAACTTGGTTTCACGTTAATTTTCAACATTATAAACAATTTTGCGACAACACATTTTTACGACTGTACACTGAACCCCGGAGTATAATATAAAGGAATATGTAAAATACCGTTCTTTACAGATCACATCTAGTTATTTACATAAATCTAAATAGTTGTTATTGCATAATTATTTTCAATAAGGGTTATACAAATTCTGTATCAACATTTCACTATCAAAATATATAATAAAACATCGCAAACATTTAGCATTGTCAATATACTAAAATGCTTGATAATATCAATGTGCTGATCTTCCTGCTGTAACTCGCATCATGTCATTTTACGCCTGATTTTATTTCGAGCCGTTCGCTTCGTTGCGAGCAGCTCGCATCGTGCGAGTACTCGACTCGACTCGAAAAGCGAGTCCCGGCTCGACTGGACCCGAGCTCGGCTCGCATATGCGAGCTTGGCTGCAGGCCTAGTGCCAGGTGGGTGCTGGGATCGGTCGGTAACGGCCCCAATGTCGAGATACTCTCGTCGGTTGTGGAACTAAGAAAGTGGAACTATCACTGATCTCAAATACCAACATCGCTAAACATGCCGCGCTCGCTACCTAAATAGAACATTTGCTCGTGAATTACGGAAGAAACGTCAGTGACATAGGCAATAAATAAACGGATAATGCGTAGAATGAGAATAATTATTTTTTATTGTATAATTTCATTACACTATTATTGCCTTCTTATTTTCCGTATTATTCACCATTGTAATCATTATTTTATAATCGATAGTTTATAGGTGAAATTAATTAATTTGGAACTTATTGCGATATTTATAAAATAATGATTATTCAACAAAATATATTCTGTAATAGTTATAGAATAAAAAAAAAAAGAATAAATACAATATTCAAGTAATGACAAAATTCAATCGTTCTTATTGTGATCCGTTGTAACAAACACAGAAAATTATTTTTTTTACTTATTTAACCGATAATACCACTTCTAATGCTGGACTGCAATTATTCAAGTAAAGGTAGTAACGAAATAAAAGTGTTATGTAATGAAACTAACTTTCGACGGATCTTATCCATATAAAGCTATTTGGTGGCAGTATTATTGCTATTTGTACAGACACGCAGATACACAGATTCTTATATCTTGCAATGCACGTTGTTTTTTTCTCCGTCAACCGATTTCGATGAAATTTTCAGCTTCTGTATCCCTAACATAGAGGTAGAGATAAAAGTTTTGAAAAGTGTCTGTCATTTTAAGTTTTAATTATAATTGTATTGATTGCTATTTTTTATACCTTATAGAATTGTTTCTTTACATTTAATATTCTTTATATTTTATCAGCAACAAACTTTATGTATAATCATTAATTGTATTGTTAAATTTAACTTTCTGTGAGTAATTGTCAATACATATACATTAGTAACCACATCTATTTGTCCGCGGCGAAAACCGAGCTGTCGAACTCGAGACGGGAAGGACTCGCCGCGTCTCTTTCTTTTCATATGCTGTCCTTCTTTGCGTCCGAAACTTCCGTCGTTCATTACACAAGTAAATATCATCGGAATTTTGTCATATTTGGTACCGTTTTCCTTAGAAAAATGCCACGAGTATGTTGGTGAAAGTCCGATAGAAAAATAATTAATAATGAAAAAGTTTATTTTTTTATTTAAAGGCCTGAGCTCACGCCAGTCTTTCATCTTTTCCGAACGCTTCGACTCTCCGCGGCTCTTTCTTTCCCATACGCTGTCCTTTTTCGCGTCCGAAACATCAATCGTTCATTACACAAGCAATTATCGTCGGAATTATATCATATTTGGTTTCATTTTAATCAGAAAAATGTCACGAATATGTTGGTAAAAGTTAAAAAAAAAAAAAAATAACGAAAAATAAAGAAGTTTTGTGATTGGATTAGTAGTGGTCTTCTGGCCTCACACCGATATAGCCGACAATGTGTGGCCCACTCCTCGGGGAGGACGCTTCTCTAGTTTCGCTGTCCGCTTCTCCGTGCAACATTATATGTATCGTAGACGGATATTCTCTCCTTTTGAATGCCAGTCATTCTGGTGTGCCCAGAGTTGGGCATTATTAGATAAAAATTATTTAAATAACGATTCGAATAAAAGATACTTCATCTTTATTCGTTATTCGAAGGTTCGAATAAAAAAGGTATCCTTATTCGACGAGTATCGAATAAATAATTTTATTCGACGAGAATTTATCCGACGAATAAAGATACTTTTTTTTATTCGAAGCGGATTTATTCAAACTACGAGAAATTTTTTCATCTTTCATCTGTATCATTTATTCGAAGGCTTCAAATAAATGCTCGAATAACTTTTGCCGAGTGCCGAGCTTCAAAGACCCAGCGACGACAGACGACATACAATGTAAACGGATGGAGAATACGCGCACGTATGAAAGTTTAAACTTTCAGATTTTTTTGTTACAAACTGTGGTCGTAAAAAAAATGAAAAACCTCCAAAAAATCGGAAAAATACAGATTTCTCAAAAATTTGAAAACATGCTATTCTACTGTTTAGTTCCTTGTTAAAGTACTATAACAGGCAGTGTCGTCAATTTTTTTTAGATTTTTTGTTGTGGGACATCATCGTCAAAAAACAATAAAAACCGAATTTTTTCGACGTTTTTGCTATTAGGAGGAAAGTTACACTTGTTGGTTTTATCGCAGCTATATATTAAGTAATTTTTAGCATTATTAAATTGAAACAAGTAATTCTTTGACCTAAGAAATGTGATTTAAGAGAAAGAATAAATTGTATTTTGTGTGATATATACCAGAATGTTCGTAAAGTTTTGTAACATCGCCGGACGTGTGTCGAACTAAGGAGCGGATACGCTGGGGTTCTTATCCCGTCGGTGGTAAATGTTTTTTCCCATACATCATCTTTATTTTTTCAATTTCTTATATTATTTATTCATGTGATTTTAACAATATTTTTTTAATGTTTTAAAAATATTGAAGTAACATTGATTAGGCAATGAATATTTATATTATCGTGTTCGTCTACGATTTCCGCCAGATATGAAATTGCTTGTGAAAATTGGTAAGATTCCGTGAAAAGAATTTTGAAATCTACGTCTGTCATTTCCAGAAAATCAAGAAATCAATACTGTTTGAAATGGAATCTTTTTGCGGTTCCAATTGTTTTGACCATCTTAATCGGCTATGCCCTTTTAAATCTTATCACCTATACTTGCACAGTACCGAATGACAGGCTGTTGGAACTTCCAACTTCCAACTTGGTTTCACGTTAATTTTCAACATTATAAACAATTTTGCGACAACACATTTTTACGACTGTACAGTGAACCGGAGTATAATATAAAGGAATATATAAAATACCGTTCTTTACAGATCACATCTAGTTATTTACATAAATCTAGGAAATAGTTGTTATTGCATAATTATTTTCAATAAGGGTTATACAAATTCTGAATCAACATTTCACTATCAAAATATATAATAAAACATCGCAAACATTTAGCATTGTCAATATACTAAAATGCTTGATAATATCAATGTGCTGATCTTCCTGCTGTAACTCGCATCATGTCATTTTACGCCTGATTTTATTTCGAGCCGTTCGCTTCGTTGCGAGCAGCTCGCATCGTGCGAGTACTCGACTCGACTCGAAAAGCGAGTCCCGGCTCGACTGGACCCGAGCTCGGCTCGCATATGCGAGCTTGGCTGCAGGCCTAGTGCCAGGTGGGTGCTGGGATCGGTCGGTAACGGCCCCAATGTCGAGATACTCTCGTCGGTTGTGGAACTAAGAAAGTGGAACTATCACTGATCTCAAATACCAACATCGCTAAACATGCCGCGCTCGCTACCTAAATAGAACATTTGCTCGTGAATTACGGAAGAAACGTCAGTGACATAGGCAATAAATAAACGGATAATGCGTAGAATGAGAA